>NC_133432.1:18026917-18261917 GCF_011762505.2 Arvicanthis niloticus | reverse complement strand
GGGTAAGCATGGGCCCTGTCACATAAGGAGAAACTCCTGCAGGCTGTGGGTGCATAGGAGAGGTGAGAATCAGTTGTCGCTAGAGAGGACTTTGTTAGTCTTCACCTTTGAAGTTCACCCCTCTAGTCCTGTGACCTCTGGAAGAGGCTATAGCTGGAGGAGAAAGGTGGTAGGTACCATGGACAGTGGGAGGATGGTTCTTAGAGATATATCTTTGGAAAACTGGGTTGCCAGGGGCTGGGATAGATGGTGGAGTGGATGGTGATGGTGATAATGATGATGCAGTTGACAGAGAACCAGCCAGGTCTGGCGAATGGTGGACTCCATGAGAAGTGGGCAGTCAATGTGTGAATGGAGGTTGCGGTGATGGTAGGAATGGGCTACTGTACACAAGATACCAGACAGAGAGGGAGCAGCCAACATCTGTCTATTTGGAGCCACCTGTTCCTGTCTGCCTTGATTATGATATCACGATATCTTCATGATAAACGCTCACCTCTTTTGGGTGACAACCCAGGCATATTACTACATGTCCTGGTTATCCTTGATGTTGACTTGACTCATTGGAGTGGAAAACCTCTATTTAGGAACTGCCTGGGTTGAGTTGGTCTATGTGAATGTCTGTAGGGAATTGTCTTAATTATTAATTGCTCACTCTGGGAAGCATCATTTACGACACAAGTGGTCATGGGCTATATAAGAAAGCCAGCAAAGCATGAGTCAGAAAGCCAGCAAACAACATGGATCTTCCTCTTCAAGTTATCACTTGGGTTCCTGCCCCAGCTTCCCTCAAAGATGGTTTCTGACGGGGAAGTGTAAGCCAAACAAACCCCTCCCTCCCAGAGTTGCTTTTGGTCAAGAGCACTTTTATCAACGCAATAGAAAGGAAACCTGAACACTGTGTGATGCAGGGCCTTAATCTAAAACGTCAGTATGGCTTGAAGAATGGTATTCAGACTCAGATTCTGCACAGGAGCAGCCGGGTGTGGGCTTAATAAAGTCCCTAGAGCTGAGGTCTCAAATGCTGAATTCTGCTGGAAGGCTAGCACCTCATCTGGAGGCTCCTGCAGTGAAGGCTTCTCCAGCATTGTTCACTCCACTCCTCAGTAGCTGCTGATCAGAAAGGTACCTGCCAGGTGGAGGTGTCCCTAGGAAGGCTCAGAAGATCACGACTTGCTTCATCCGAGTAGGCCAGGGACAGAAGCCACAGAATAACCCAAACCACACTGATGTTAATAGTTTAAAACGCAATCACAAAGACAGGTACTTGGGAAGCTGAGGCAGGAGAATTATAGCCTTGGGTACATAGTGGAACCTCGTATTAAGATACAAATAAAAGGTCTTGTGAACTCTTGTTGCAGTTCCCAATCAACCTAGTCTCTGATCAAATCAACCCAAAAGTGGCGGTGCATTCCTTGATACTTGCCCCAATGTTCTGGGTTCCTGAATGAAAAAAACACGCACGCACGCACGCACGCACGCACGCACGCACGCACGCAGCCTTCGATTTTAATATGCCTTAAATAACTCAATGGCTGGGCCACTTCGTAAGCTCTACGTGGCTAACACCTCCCCTCCGATATCCTTGAGTTATTACATACTAAAATCTATATTCCATCTTTGCTGCACTAGACCCAATTGGGGGGCCCCTGGGGCCGCTCTTCCCCGGCTATTACATGATTGGTATGCTCTCTCTTCTGCACCTCTCAGGCCTGGTCTGTACTCCTTTCTCATCATGGCAGTTCTATCCCATCTTCCTCCCTTGGTCCCCTTGCTTGGGAAATCTAAAGTCCCATCTCTGTCTTCCTGCCCAGTCATTGGCCACTGACTTTATGTACCGATCAGAACCAACTGGGCACAAGGACCCTCAGCGTCTTACATGCAGACGTGCAGATTTCCTTGTAATGTCGGGAACCCAACTAGCATAATACAAGCGTTAGACCAAATCCACAACAAACTCTTCCAGCAACCACTACCTCAATGTACATCCTCAAAGAGCCTTTGACCCTTGATATCTATTGGCAAGTGATGTTGGCTGGGGAGGGAGAGTCACTGTCTTCAGTGGTTCAGCAACTGGTAAGATGCCCAGATTCCTGTAACTAAACTCAACTCTCACACTTGTCCTGGAAGCAATCGTAGTGAAACTCATTGGTTCAGCATCCAAAACGACAAAAGACACAAAAGTAGAAAGGCTGCTTAATACAAGAAAGAGCATCAGTGAGAGGGGGATGAGACAGGGTAATGGCAGGAATAAGTATGATTTGAATACATCATGCACAAGCATGGAAACGTCTTAATGAAACCCCTTATTATATATCATTAATATAGGCTGATTAAAATGTTGATGGCGGGAGGGGCTGTCCAATCACTTTTGAATAGAGTTATAAAATACAATCTCTGCCTAACAAGAGGGGTTGGTACAGAGTAAATGCCAGGAGGTGTGGGTCTTTGGGAAGATCTTAACCATCTGTCATGCCTCTCTGTTCTGTCCAATTAGAACTCTTGTCACACCGGTGGTTTAACACCCTGAATCTTCGGTGTGTGCCTGAGCCTTAAGCAAGCCGGAACTCTTTGGAGGTAGACTCATGGAGCCCCCAAAAGTGGCTCCAACAAATAAATACTTTTTGACAGGCCAGCTCGGGACAGTGAGGAGGAAGATGATGATGAGAAGAGAGGCCGAGGCTGCACCCTTCAGTACCAGCACGCCATGGTGCGAGTCTTGACCCAATTTGTGGCTGAGGCACCCGATCCCGGGGGACACCTGGCCTACCTGCTGGGCTCTGACTGGCAGGTGGACATTACAGAGCTGATAACTGACTTCATGCAGGTGGAAGAGCCCAGGATTGCTAAGCTTCAAGGAGGGCAGATCCTGACTGGCCAAGAGCTGGGAATGACAACTATCCAGGTGAGTCACCTCACAGAGTTGGGTAGGACTTTTCTGTACCCCTGCTCTGACAGGTGAATTGCTCAACTGTCTTGTCAATGCTCAGAACAGATTCTCCTTTGGGGCTCACTTTAGTGAAATCACCAACTACACAGTTTGAGTGTGGTATGGAACAAGGACCCTGAGACACCTCCCAAAATACACAGGAGACACGGGGCTCCACCTCTTCTTGGTCATGTTCCCTAACCATAGCAGGTCTTACTATATCTTGAGAAGCAAAACCCTAGATAGAAGTTCACCCTGCCTGGATCACAGGCCTGGCCAGCTCATCAATATTAATCATAGCACCTGAATCTTCTATCCCTCCACAACTGAGAGTTTTCCCTTGACCTATGCACACACACAATAATAATAATAATAATAATAATAATAGTTGAAACATTACATTTAATGTTACTTACATCAAACAACTAAGAAGAAATTTGAAAGAAAATGTCAACACCTAGGAGCCCAGACCTAGAGGTTTATCTTATCTAGGCTTTAAACATTCACTTTGAAAGATGATTCAAGTCCAGAAAAGGAATTGCATGATACCAAGAAGGAAAAGAGCATCCTTCCTAGGTAGGCAGCATAGAGAGGAGGACATCCAGTCCTGAGACCATTTCACTCAGTCCCACCGAGTTCCCAAGTGATAAACTCATTTACTCACGTTCTTCTTGGGACTTTCCTCTCATGCTGTGTTAGTAAGGGTTTTACTGCTGTGAACAGACATCACGACCAAGGCAACTCTTATAAAGGACAATACTAAATTGGTGCTGCTAGCTTACAGGCTCAGAAGTTTAATCCATTATCATCAAGGTGGGAGCATGGCAGCATCCAGGCAGGCATGGTGTGGGAGGAGCTGAGAGTTCTACATTTTGTTCTGAAGGCAGACAAGAGAAGACTGGCTCCCAGTGTGGCTAGGAGGGAGCTCTCAAAGCCCACACCCACAGTGACACACCTACTCCAACAAGGCCACACCTCCAAGCCACCCCCTGGGCCAAGCATATTCAAACCACCACACATGCCCATTGTCATTTGAACGCTCAAGATAAATAAACCAGTGATGATTGGATGAGCTCTGGGGACCCTTTGAAAATTGGTTTGTTGAAGTGCTGCCCCAAAATTCAAAGGTCAAAAGAGCAGATGGACAAAGGAATTCACCCAGGGGCACTGAGAATGCATAGAACATGGAGAAAGCCAGTTCTACACCCTTCAAAAGCAGGGCTGGGCTGGAGAGAATCATGTTCCGTGGTCACTAGAGGTGTGCAGAGGGAATCAAGACTGGAATATCAACACCAGGTTGGACTCAGAGTGGGTGTGAATGGGGCGGGTGTCATATGGGGCAAGACAAGATTTCAAGATGCCACTGGATCGCACAGTTCTGTTTCTCAAAGAGTAGAATTTAAGTCTGATGTATTGGTGAAAGCCTTTAGTACCAGCACTAGGGAAATAAAGGCAGATCTCTGTGAGTTCAAGCCTACCCTGGTCTACATAGCAAGTTTCAGGCCAGCCAGGGTTAGACAGTGAGACCCTGTCTCAAAAAAAGAAAAAAAAAATCCTCTAACTGTAGAAATGAAGGCCCCAGAGCAGGAGACAGATTATAGATGGTCTTTGGACCAGGAAGCCCTACTTTCTATTTTGAGGTTTTTATTTATTTTTATTTTATGTGTATGGGTATTTCCCTGCATGTATGTATGTGCACCACATACATGCCTGGTGACCAGAGGAGCCAGAAGGGGGTGCCATCCCCTAGAACTGCAGTTATAGATGGTTGTAATCCATCACGTAGATTCTGGGAACTGAACCCAGGTCATCTACAAGATGCTAGTGTTCCTAACCACTGAGCCATCACCCCAGCCCCAAGAAGCCTTGCTTTATAGTCCATTCTGGCTTTCCCTTGTGAGACAGAAATAAATATACAGTTAGGAGATCAAGTCATGGTTCTCTGGGGGACATGAAGCTGTTTGGAAGTTGCATAATTTTAAATAAGGGTACACCCGTAATAGCAGGAATGGCCTGTGCTATGTACAGGAGTCACCACACTCACAGGAAAAATGACACTAATCCCTCTTGCTGAGGATAAGAGTAGGACACAGTGACAACTGGAGTTGGTTATGTGGGTATTCAGAAGATAACACGGACTTGCTACCATGATGTTATGTAGAAGAAGACTGCATCATTACACGACTAAGACTTAGTTTAAGAGGAAGCCTGCTCTGCTCTGGGGGCTCCCTGTCTCTCACTGTTCCTGCATGCCCTCATTCATGGCATGTGATGGATGGAACACTGTGACCACAGAGAGCCTCCCCTTGTCATGTTGGCTCTGCCCTCCAGATCCTGTCCCCTCTGTCGGATGCCATCCTTGCCGAGAAGACCATCACCGTGCTGGATGAGAAGGTGACCATCACAGACCTCGGGGTCCAGCTGGTAACAGGGCTTTCGCTATCCCTACAGCTCAGCCCTGGGAGCAACAGAGCCATCTTTGCCACTGCAGTGGCTCAGGAACTTCTGCAGAGGCCCAAACAGGTAAGGAAGTGGTGCTTGAGACACACATCAGCTGAGTCTTACCCCAAGTGAGGTCAGCACACAGTAGGTATGCTTGAGACACACATCAGCTGAGTCTTACCCCAAGTGAGGTCAGCACACAGTAGGTATGCTTGAGACACACATCAGCTGAGTCTTACCTCAAGTGAAGTCAGCACACAGTAGGTAAGGTCAACCATACACCAGGTGAGTTCATCACTCACCAGTGCCGTCACCCATTAAGTAGACTGTTGTAGGAATTTGTAATCCCAATCAGGAATTTCTACCCCGCCTTTGACCATTTCATTTCCAAATAAAAGACATACACACAACCTTTATATGTATAATAAGCCTTAATCAGCACAAGAGCTGAGCAGATATCCACCCTCTTTGTCATTAAAATCTACTTTCCTATTAATAACCCCGAGTTATTACTTACTGTGTTTCATCTGGGCTTCTCTTATCTCCCTTTGGCCAGCCCTCAGGGCCACATTTTCATGCCTCACCTATGGCACCTTCTCCTCCCTTTCTCTCTCTCTCTCTCTCTCTCTCTCTCTCTCTCTCTCTCTCTCTCTCTCTCTCATGATTTTCCTCTGACCCCCAAGCCTAGGAACCCTAAAACCCACTTATGTCTCCTCTGCCCAGCTGTTGGCATCTTTATTCATCAATCAGAAATAACCTGGGGCAAGGTCACATAGTGTCACTTAGGTCTATGTGCAAAGTCTCTTCTCTGGAGCAACCAGATCCTGAGGAACCAGTGTTAGCACTAGGACACAAGTAGCATCAGGCCAGCCCACTAGAGTAGACGTCACACAGGATGACTGTCCCATTATGAGAATCCCACAGCAGATGGGGGCTCTTCCCAGGAGATTCACATACTCCAAACAGACATCACATGTCCAATGTTTCTTGACTGCAAAGAAGCTGCTAACATGTGATTGAAAAGACCCCATTCCCCATAGCTCGCTGAAACAAAGGGCAAACACTGTAGCAGGTGGCCAATGGCCACTCAGAGTACAATCTCTGAAGGGATGCTCCCCTATTTGCCACACTCAAGTGTGTGAGGGTGGGGACCTGGGTGAGTCACACTCTCCTCCTGTCTAAATAGCCCTGACTGTCACACTGACTTCACCCAGCAATGGGAGAGAGGTGGAGGCAGGAGCAGACTCAGGATTGCCACAGCCTGCTGCTAGGTCCCAGCAGGTATGGAGGCTGAACTAAAGATTCTACTACCTCTTCTTATTGGTCATACAGAAGTAGGGAACTGACGTGAGGTCATACGGCTCTTCTCTCTTTATTTTGAAGCCACTATACTAAGAGGCTGTATTATGCATTTGTGTTATGTGTATGGGTATGTATGAGCTCTCTGTTGCCGTGATAAAAAACCATGTCTTAAAGCAACTTGCTGAGGAAATGGCTTATTTGACTGACAGCTCATGATCCCTCATTGAGGAAAGTAAAGGCAGAAGCTCAAGGTAAGAACTGAAGCAGAGACCATAGAAGAACTCTGCTTATGGTCTTGCCCTTCATGGCTTACTCAGCCTTCCTTTTTATATCACTGAGGTCCACCTTCTCAGAGGTAGCACTACCCACTGGGAGCTGGGTCCTCTCACGCCAATCATTAATCAAAAGAAATGCTCCATAGTGGGGCCCACAGGCCAATCTGATGGAGGCATTTTCTCAATTGAAGTTACCTCTTCCCAGATGACTCTAGCTTTGTCAAGTTGACAAAAGTCCAGCCAACAGAGGACATACTTTAGTAGATGTGCCAGTCTGTGTGTCTTACATATGCTTGTTTACGGGTCTGTATGTGGGTATATGTGTAACTTGTGTATCGTATTGTCTGTTATGTATGGTTTTGTGTTGTATATGTGCCTATGGGTATGTCTATGTGCCTGTGGGAGCAAACTGTGTGCTGGGTGTATGTATGAGTGAATCTTGTCTATATATCCTGTGTCATGTGTATCATTGGTTGTATGCGTCCTTGTGTATGTACCTGCATCTGTACTGTGTACTTGTGTATGTATGTGTTTGTAGCGTGCATTGCTTGTATTATGTGAGTACTGTGTTTGTGAATACACTCTGAAGTGTGCAGTTTTATGGTGTGTGTGTGTCTGTCTGTCTGTCTGTCTATCTGTCTGTGTCTGTGTGTCTGTGTGTCTGTGTGTCTGTGTGTACCAACCCAGCGGTTTTTAATACAGTGGATCTGCAGATAGAATATTATTGCCTTCCTATTCAGAGGTGGATAGACATTCCTTTTTAGATGGAACATAGAGAATGAGGTGAACTTTACAGCAAAAGACAGCAATCAGTTCTCTCTGCATGGGATCATATTCATCCAACACATGGAGAGATTTTTCTGGAGGCTTCCCTACCCATCAGAAACCCTTCCTCCATTGTTACTTTTTTGGGAGAGAGGGTTGCTAGACTCAGCCTCCCTTGAAGCACCAGGCATCACCAGAGACTGCCCATACTCACAGCAGGAAGACAATGGAGGCTAACTCACCACCTCGAGCCTTCTGTCTTCCATCTGGACCTGCACCTCAAGTTTCCCTCTCAGATGCTAGCCAATCATTAAGCCCTGATCACACAGTCTTATGTAGGAGATTTGGGATTAAAGAGAGAGAGGGGGGAGAGAGAGAGGGGGAGAGAGAGAGAGAGAGAGAGAGAGAGAGAGAGAGAGAGAGAGAGAGAGAGAGTTTTGATATTCCTAGTAACAGATACAAATTCTTGGCAAAAATCAAACCTCCTTTTGTTTAGAAGGATGGACACCAGCCTGCAAAGTGCAGATAGGAAAGGAGAGAGATGAGCTTCCTTCCTAGCTCAGGGGATGATAAAATCAGACCGCAACCAGTTAGGAATTAAAAAGTGATAAGACACAGCCAGAACAGAGATAATCTGTTCCCGACATGCTGAATGTCACCTGCTCCCTTAAGAGTAGCTCTGGGTTGGTTGCATGGTCCTTGGTCCCCTTATACAGCTTGGCTCTGACCTGACAAATCCAAACAGCTAGGCACCCATGTGCATCCCCTGCTGAGATTTCCTGGCACAATAGAGCAGGCTGATGGATCAGTGCTGGGTCCTGTGAAGTTTTTGCACTACATCCTGGCCAATTTCCCACACAGCGACTGGTTCAGGCTACCAGCTAACAAAAGGAAGGTGTGGAAGCCACCAACCGCCTTTGAGGAGCTTGCTTTATTCCTTCCAAGCTAAACACCATCAATGAAACATTTACTTCAGTCACAGTGAGGGCTGTTAAAATAAGGAAGGAAGGAAGGAAGGAAGGAAGGAAGGAAGGAAGGAAGGAAGGAAGAAAGGAAAACAAAAGACAGAAACAGACAGACAGACAGGACAGGATAGATAGACAGACAGACAGACAGACAGACAGACAGACAGACAGAACAAACCCATAGTAAGGAAGTACGTAGAGGATGGGAACTCTCAGATCTTGTCTGAGAGACCCAGGTCATCTGGTTCCCACACTCTTTTCCCTGAGATCTTGCCATTTTTTTTTAAATTTTACTATGCATAACTACCACAGTCATATCTTTTCTTATCTGTTGAACTATTATGGTGGCCCTGAAAGGGGGCTTTAGTCACCAGTTTTACTTGAGTTCCCCTCCCATTCATCTTTTGTGCTAATGTCTCAGTCTGTCTTTCTTCTTTCAGATATAAGGGAGAGAGGGAGGGGAAGGGCATGACCCCACTCAGCGATGCTCATCTTAAGGGATAGCATGGCAGTCTCCTAACTAGCTTAAGCCAGCAGGCAATGCATGGGTCTCCTGAGGGCTGTCCCCAGGCTGGGCTTGAATTTGCGTGTCCTGGGAAATGGAGATATGGCTTGGGGAGGAGTAGGCTTTCCAGGGAATTTGAGGAGGAAGAAAGAGGTGGAAGTGCCCATCCACCAGCACATCCAAGATCAAAGGCTTTACTACGAAGTTGCTGGCTCAAGCTAAGAATGAATGGAGACATCTAATCACAGAGTGTAGAAGGCAAGAGATGGATACACACAGAGACCTTGGCTGCCGGCTGCCTTTGTGTCCCCAAGTTTTTTCCCATTGGTTGAAATAGAGGCAAAATCCCTTACTATCTCTAACTGGCTTCACACCTACCTTAAGTCAAAACTTTAGCTCCAGGGGAGCACAAGCCAGTTTACCCAGGGGAAGGTAGGACCAGTGAAACCATGGCCTTCAGTGGTCCCTCGGAGCATCTCTCTACCCATCCAGACCAATGCCCTCAATCTGTGTTATGTGATAATGTGACTGGATGCTATGATGGCGTCAGATGGAGTGATGACCACAGTAAATTTATACCCATGACAATCATGAAGGAGCCCCCTCGCCGGCCATGCTGTTTCACAAGCCATTTGTAATCATACAGAAGTAGATCCTGGGCAGTCTCAGAGCCTGTCTGTCTTCTAACCAATAAAAATATAAGTCAATCTTAATTTTTTTCTTGAGACCAGGCTACCTCAAAAGTCGTTACATAGTCAAGGCTGACCTTGAACTCCTAATCTACTGCCTCCACTTCCTGAGTATTGAGACTAGAGCGGTGTGCCCACCTGGGTTAATATGGTGCCAGGGATGGAAGTCAGAGCTTCACATTTTCTAGACAAGCACTCTATGACCTGAGCTATAGCCCCAACCTCAAATTCCAAACTTATTTTGGAAGCCTTAACCTGACCCTATGTGTCCCCCTGCCCGCCTTTGGTTGTTTATAGTAATTCACACCCCTCTGTGTTCGATGGTAGAGTTTCTTGTGGCTTTCTCTACATTGTCTAACTGGCTTTTCCTTGAAGCTGCAAGAAATTTTCACACACACACACAGAGCGGGGAGCAGAGAAAGAGAGACAGAGGGAGGGAGGGAGGAAAGGGAGGGAGGGAGGGAGGGAGGGAGGGAGGGGCAGAGGGAAAGAGAGAAAGGCTGTTTGCTGAACCTTCAGACACGTTGACCCACTTCCCTTGCTCCACAGGAAGCGGCCATCAGCTGCTGGGTGCAGTTCAGCGACGGCTCTGTCACCCCCTTGGACATTTATGATGAGAAAGACTTCTCCCTGATGGCCACGTCCTTGGATGAGAAGGTGGTCTCCATCCTCCAGGATCCCAAGTTCAAGTGGCCTATCATTGCTGCGGAAAACGAAGGACAGGGGGCCCTGGTGAAGGTGGAGATGCTCATCAGCGAATCTTGCCAGAAGTCTAAGCGGAAGAGCGTGCTGGCTGTGGGAACAGCCAGCATCAAGGTTAAATTTGGACAGAACGATGCGAACCCCAACGGCAGTGAGAGCGGACAGCTTGGGGCTGGGCTTCATGTGGAGAATATCAATGACAGGAGGTCCAAAAAGCCTTTTCAGGAATGGGGGAGCCCTGAGGGACCATACTACAGCAGCTCATCCGTGGGGCTCATGGACGGATGGGGCAGTACAACCAAGAGGCCAACTTTCCAGAAGAAGGAAGGCCAGGAAAACCTGCTAGATGACATCATCCTCTCGCAGACAATGGCCACAGACCTCACCAGCTTCCCAGACCAGGTGGACCTCCCCAGGAGCAACGTGGGTGCTGAGGAACATGACCCTGATCAAGCAGCCAAGGGGCTGAGTGACCTCGAAATTGGCATGTATGCTCTGCTGGGTGTCTTCTGCCTGGCTATCGTGGTGTTCTTAATTAATTGTGTGACCTTTGCCCTGAAGTACAGGCACAAACAGGTTCCCTTTGAGGAGCAAGAAGGTCTGAGTCATTCTCATGACTGGGTTGGGCTGAGCAACCGGACAGAGCTGTTGGGGAACCATATGAACTTCGCCTCCTCCCAAGAGGAGCAGATCACTGCCATTGACAGGGGTCTGGACTTTGAGGAGAGCAAACTCCTTCTCAGCTCAAACTCTCAGAACAGCATCAATGGACAGCTGTTCAGGTCCACGGGAGCCATGCTCACAGATGACAAAGAACAGAAAAGCGAACCCCCTACATCCCCTACCTCCAAAAGGAAAAGAGTGACATTTTCCACGTTCTCGGCCATCTCCTCAGACGATGGGTGTCCTTCTGGGAACACCATGGTGTTGAGTAATGAGGATGACATTAAGTGGGTTTGCCAGGCCCTGGAGCCCGGCGAGTGCCCAGAACCTCACAGTTGCATGGAGAGGTTACAGGAGCACGTGTAATGGAGATCCCAATGCTCTTCTTACCTTTCAGCCTTTAACCCACTTGGGTATGGGGAGTAGACATACACCCAGGGGAGAAATGAGACAAAAGGACATCACAAGGGCAGCACTGTCCATAGAACCCTGGAAAATGATCCCCTCTTAGCTGGGGAGGCTCAGAGTCGGTGTCCATGCACATGCCATAGTGCATGATGCTTTGGTTCAACTTCAAAGGTTTACTGTGCATGGCAAGATGTTGTCAAACCCGGAACAAAGATGCGTTGTTTAAGGGTTCACAGGGAAGAACGCGCTCTCAATTTGGTTTCTTGTCAGATCCTACGTTGCTCCAATAATTACTATTTCAGACCATGAAAAAGAGAAAGAGAAAATTTTTTAAAAGGCAAGGCTCAGGTTGAGCATGCATGGGTCAGGCGCAAGAGGCATGGCATCTGAGTGGACCAGTGGGCTGACTCTATGTATGCTCACAGGAAGAGTGTAGCACTGAAGCTGGCTATGGGAAGCAGGGTATTGAGCTGGTAGTTCCCAAAGATGGGGTCAAAGTTGGCCAGGGATTATTGACGGGCCAAGGAAGAGGTTAGTAGGGCAGAGAGGAAATGGGTAAATGACCCCACAACTATCTTTGTGACTACGTGCCAAGAAACACATATGTGCGTACATACATACATACATACAACACAGACACATACACACACACATCATTGGAGCAATTGAGAGAAGCTCCCTGTCTGTAGGACACTGGGTACAAAGAACATGGCTCTTCATGTAAGTTCACTAGATTTGAACTCGATCACCACACTCTACTGACATCCTTAAGCCATTGGTAATTTGCAAGTGAAGAAGAGAGAGTAATTCCCAGAATTTGTTCTTGCCTCGAGGTCCCCTGAGCTTTCTGTCAACTTCAGGTGGCATTCTATAGTGGAGGTCCCAGGGACACATATCCCTGTAAAGAGACTGGTCTTCAGAGTGTAAACAAGGACTTGGGGTGAATTCCCCACCCCCCAACCCCCAACCCCCACCCCGCTCTCCTAGAAACCACAGTGGGCCTGTTTTGTGATGGGCTCTGCTGCTCCTCATGCTAGGTCTCCTGTCCAAGAATTTGTCATCAGGGTATTAAGACAGAGCCATCTATCTGTTCAATGCAGGTTGGCTCTTCTGAACTATGAGGTAAGAGTCAGGAAAGTGGACTTCTGCATGCTTGGACAGCATGAGAGAGGTGAGCGAGAATGTGGAGATGTGTGCGTGTGTATGAGGGTATGCGTGTGTGTGCATGTGGGTGTGCACGTAGCAGATAGCTGTGTGTCTCTGGAGGCTGTGCGTGTGTCTCTGGGTGTGGGTGGGGGTGTACCTATTCTTGCAAGCACTTGGACCCCAAGTCATCCCTGAAAGGAATAGCATTGCTTAACATCAAAATGTCTCTGCGATCCTCAGATGCTGGGACTATGGAGATAGTAGGAGAGGCATGATGGGGGGTCCCCCACCCCAATCCTGGTCTCACTGTGACATGAGGATGATGGGTTGAAGAGTAGCTGTGACCTCAAAGAGTGGAGAAGACTAGTCTCTGGGTAATTCTAATACCATCATTTACTTCTCTTTTCTTTCCTGTTACTTTCTGTCTTTATCGCCTTGTCTTTTTTCTCATCTCCCTCCCCTCCCCCTCCTCTTATTATTCTCACCCCCACCATGTAAGAGAACCTCCCTAGAGGGCTGTGAGTCCCACCTCCTCTCCTTCCCCTCAGGCCCTCTCCCCTCTGACTGTGGTGCTAATCCTCTTGTTCTGACAGCCAGCAAGCCACCCAGCTCCCAATTCCCAGCTCCCAGTAGACTGACTCTCCCTCCTTTGGGTGGGTGATGAAACTCTTACTCCTTCACCACCTTTGCAATCCTCCGCTTCCCATTGCCTCCTCTCTGATTTCTTCCCGTTCTTACCCACATGACGTTTCCTTGACTACTGCAGCGGATGCCTGTTCTCAAATCCCTCCACGTGTAGAATGTATTGTAGATTGTAAGAATGTAATCTATATTTATAAACTTACTGACTGTAAATATAAAACATGCACTCTGCGGCTTTATGGCTGGCCTTTGTCTTTCTACACACTGACGTGCCTCCCTTCCCCCATCCCTCCCACCTCCCACACCCCTCCCCCCTCCCTCCCATCCATTGCAAATGGCTTTCCCAATGCTATGGCTTTTGGTAAATGAAAATGTAGATTAAAGAGCCGGTGCAATCCAATTACACCCTGACATCCTGTAATGCTGCTCCCGGCATCGAGGGGATGCTGACACATGATGACAGAGTGTACCGTGAGTTGAGTGTCTCTCCTTTAGGACCTGAAAGGATTTGAAGATAAATCATATGTGTAAATCTCTCCTAAAAGCCTGCTGACAGATGGTAGACGGGAGCCTCAAAGGCAAGCACTTGGCCCAGCCTCCCCATGTGCTGGAGCAATGAGGGCACTGTGTCCTCTCCTTGGGACTCCTAGGTATTCACACACAGCTGTATGCAAAAATTGACCTTGATGGAGAAGGTGGTACAGATTCAGAACACACAAAAAGCTCTAAACACAGTGGTTTGTGTCTATAAGTCCAGTGCTGAGGAGGTAGAGACAGGAGGGAGATAAATCCCTGGAGTTCGCTGGCCACCCAGCCTAGCTGAACCTGTGAGCCTCAGGTTCACCAAGAGACCCTGTTTCAAAAAAGATAACATAGAGATCGACTTAGCCTGATGTCCAACTTCCCTAGTGTATGAACACACACACACACACACACACACACACATACACACATACAACCCTTGAGTTTCAAACTTCATCCACTGTGTCCCCAATGTGGTTCTTCATAGAGAAAAGATGGCAGAGCACTGAGATGCGTGTGTGTGTGTGTGTGTGTGTGTGTGTGTATGTGTGCACACGTGTACACACACATGCACATACACTGATGAGTGCTAGTCATTCAGCCATTTATGGATCTAACCCTCTGCTGGTAAGATGGCGGTGGGGTGGGACACATGCCACTTTTGCAGACCTCACTTACATTGGGGAACATTGATAAAGATTAAATAATTTGGGCATAGCCATATGTTAAATAAATAGATAAATAAACAAACAGACAAACAAGTACAGAAGGAAAAATTTAACTATTTAAAACCCTGTCTCTTTTGCCTAAAATGCCCAGGTTCTAGTGTTTCTTACAAATGAATATACCATGAGAAAGGGCATAGTCAGTGTGGATAGATGATCAGCAAGTATGGGACCCAGAGTGTACTTGGAACAGAGCCTTAAAATTCTACCTGCTCCCATCTTCCTTGAAGAAAACTGATTCTGGAAACCAACTCCACCCTAGATGGGGGAGAAGACAGTAAGGGGCTGTGTGTTTTTAAGAGTTAGTAGAAGATATGTGTCTGCAAAGAGTACCATTCTTTTCTGAATCCCCCAGGCAAGCACAGAGTGCCTAAAGAAGACAGTGTAAGAGGCCATGGAGATGGCTCGCTTGGTGGTGGAGGGTTTGCTCTACCAGAATGAGGGCCTGAACTTGGTCCTCGGCACCCGCGTCAAGAAGCTTGGCACGGGATCTGTGTGCTGGGGAAATGGAGACAAACAGATCTCTGGGGGAATGATGGGCAGGCTAGCCTAGCCTACTCTGTGAGGCCCAAGTCACAGTGAGGGCCTCCATTTCAAACAACAGGGCGTGGGCTCCAAAAATGGCTCAGCAGCTAACGGAGCTTGTTGGACAAGCCTAAAGACCTGAGTTCAATCCTTGGAGCCCACATGACAGGAGAAAACAAACTCTCTGAAGTTGTCTTCTGACCTCCATCACATTCCATGGCACATCTGTGCATACACACACAAACACACACACACACACACACACACACACTAATAAGAAACAAATGAAACTTCTGAAAATTATGAAGTTGGGGCTGGAGAGATGGCTCAGTGGTTAAGAGTGCTTGCTGTTCTTGCCAAAGCCGCCATTACCGTCTCCTCAACATCACATCCAGAAGGGTACACCTGTTCTTTCCCTCCCAGGCCACTTCTAGGTATCCAGCCATGAGGATTTTGCAAACCGGGAACCTTGAACATTACGCTGCCTCTCATTTGAAGGGTAGGACCGTCTGGGGTAAAAGTGCTGGTGAGGTCCACTCCTTCTAAGAGTTTTAAAGCAGGAGGGTCTTCCCTGGCAGTTTGCTGGTGGTCTTTGATGTCCCTTGCTCTTAGAACAGTGTCTTGAGGCTGAAGTATAGCTTAGTGGTATGTACAAGGCCCTGGGATTGATCCCCAGTATACTCCTCCCCCAAAATCACCTTCTATCTGCTTCTATCTTCTCTTTAGGTCTCTCTCAGTGTGGCCAAAGGTCCATATAAAGACACCTGCTTGTAGGATTAGGTCTTCCTTAGTCCAGTGCACCCTCAGAATATCTGAGTACATGTAGACACATTTTGATTTAAAATATGGTCACATTCCAGCTCTGGTATTGGACCTTGCTGCTATGAAATTGGTAGTTCAACCCATGTTGTCAGCCTTTGGTCCAAAGTTTCTAGGAACTACTACTAGGACCAGCTTGGGTTTGGGGCTCAGGTTCAGGCAATCCCCTGGGGTTTCCAGGAATGTCTCAGCCCCCAAAGCTTTTTCCACACCCCTATTTCTTCATTTCGCACCCACTTTACAAATGAGGCTGTGCTAGGGCACCCTGGGAGTGCGAGTCAGTAAATATGTGTGTGTGTGTATTTCCCTCTGGGAAAGCTCAGAACTGTGAATTCACCACCTGCTTGACACCTTCCAAAGAGCCCTCATTAGCGCCTCTCCACCTTGCTCCTGCCTCCTCTGCAGCAGCAAAACATTCAGTAAGAGGAGTGTGTAGACCAGGATGCTATCCTGGAAGAGGGATATCTCCCAGACCAGCAGCCACCCAACTGCTCAGAGGAGCATTCTAGGTGATAAGGCTGCTGGCCTGAGATCCCGATACAAGACTGACTTGGTTCAGTGGAATCCCTTGAAAAGACCTTGTTGGGTCCCGTTGACACCTGTCTATGGAGATGTAAGACTCTAGCAAAATGCCGTGGGCAGGGAAGTAAAAGGCTTACACTTCAGTGTGTGTTTGGGGGAGCATTTTGGGGGGGATGGGGGATGGGGGGATACACACCTGCAGGGCTGTTGTACCAAAATGCCACTAACCATATGTCCTAGAACAACAGGAATTTGTTCCCTGTCAATGTCTTTCTTAGAGTTTCCGTTGCTATGAAGAGACACCATGACCAAGACAACTCTTATAAAGGACATTGAATCGGGGCTGGCTTACAGTTTGAGTTTCAGCCCATTATCGTCATGGTAGGAAGCATGGCAATGTCCAGGGTAACATGGTGCTGGAGCTAGAGCTGAGAGTTCTACATCTTCATTCAAAGGAATCCAGCAGCAGACTGTCCTCAGGCAACTAGGCGGAGGGTCTCAAAGCCCACCCCCACAGTGGCACACTTCCTCCAGCAAGGCCACACCTCCTCCAACAACAAAGCCACACCTCCTAATATTGCCACTAGGGAGTGGCCAAGCGTATTCAAGCCACCACAGTGTCAGAGTCTTGTAGTTTGAAGTGGAAGCATCTCCAGATGCCTTCTGAGGTCTATGATAGCTCCTGGCTATGCCTTACCTTCTACTGTGTCTTGGTTTTGTTTTTTTTTTTTTTTTTTTATCTTCTCAGAAGGATACAGACCTGTTCCTTCAAAGGATACAGCACAAGACAAAACATAATATTTCTAGTGCAAGTGATTTAAGATAACACATAGGAGCTGAAGAGATGGCTCACAGGTCAAAAGCACCTCCTGGGAACATGTACACGGTTGCAGATTCTAGTCTGACTACATTTTACCTGCATTATTTCTCACAAAAACCTGTTCCCACAGACACTAAGGATTGGGGCTTCAACGGTTCTTTAGGAGGACACAATTCTATCCATTCTATGGAGAAAGATGCTCCTTGGAAAGAAAGCAGTCCTATATTGGTGGGGTTTTGTTTTCAATCTTAACCACCAGGCATGGTGGCACAAGCCATTAATCTCAGCACTCGGGAAGCAGAGGCAGAAGGATGACTGTGAGTTCAAGAGCAGCCTGGTCTACGTAGTGAGTTCCAGGAGAGTCAGAGCTACAGAGCAGGACCCTGACTCAGAACACGACAAAACATAATATTTCTCATGCAAGTGATTTAAGACAACACAATGGAGCTGAAGAGATGGCTCACAGGTCAAAAGCACCTCCTGAGGGGAGCGGGGGTGGGGGGGGGGGAAACATGTACATGGTTACAGGTACCCACAGAGGCTTTAAATAGAGTTACAGGCAGTTGCAAGCTGCTCGATATGGGTGCTGGAGACTGAACTCTGGTCCTTTGAAAGAGCAAGTGGTGTACCCTAAGTGGCATACCTTAATTTAAATTATGTATGATTATACATTTACACTCACATATATTAAATGTGTCTTTTAAGTAAACATAAAATAACGTCCTCTGCGGCATTGTCAATCATCTGTACATCCTTGGTGCTATTTATCCCTCCTCCCTTCCTCCCTGCTTCCATTGATAAAGGTGGGGAAGGGGCTTTCCCATGTCCTCCGATCCTCCTCCCCAAAGCTCCCTCTCCCCCAACACATGGTTCCCTTTTACTTTCCTAGTTTCTGTACAGATAGGACTTCTCACCTAGTTCTGGGTGACAGCTGTGGACACTGGTGACAGGTGTCACTTCCTATGAGAACAGTGGAGAGTTTTCAGAGCTTCTATGTGGGTACTGACACATGGATCCCTGAGTCACCATATGGAGGAGCCTGGTCTCCATAGGACCTCCCATAGTCCTCTTCTTGACAACCAAGATGCTGGCTCTTGTACACCACTGGTCCATTGGGTTATTACCTTGGCAGCACCCACTGTGGCCCAATTACACATAGCTATGTTGCATAGATGCTGCTTGTTCATTATGCAGTTGGAGTCCCCAGAGCACATCGTTATGTCAGAGTGGGAATTTAGGTGTGCAGCCAGGGGCCAGATTCATGCCACAGTCTATTATTTTCCCCTTTAAGGATTGCCCTGACCCCAGCTGCCAATACAGGCCTGGCCTGAAGGAGCAGAACACACGGACTGTCTTGAGAGTGAAGAGATTTCCCCAGAGTCTTAATTGTGAGCCTTATTACAAGGAATGATGGGACCTGACTGGCCTTTTCCCCTGGCTCTAGAGGGCTCATTAGGCATCTGGGACTTGGCTGTATGTGCCAGCGCTGCCCAAGAGCCTGGCTTTTCTTGCAACGACCCCTAGCTGGCTAGTTTCTCCAGCTTCCTGATAGACTTCATCTCAATCTCTCTCTCTCTCTCTCTCTCTCTCTCTCTCTCTCTCTCTCTCTCTCTCTCTCTCTCTCTGGAGCATGTGTTTTGTCATGAGCAGGAGCTTTATGGTGCAGAGAAGCAGGTACCTCTCTGCACCTTCACTAGCCACTTTAGACATTCCCACACAGCTTAAGGTCTGGGAACAGCTGGGCTGAAGCCCACTTCAATGTATACTCTGTCTCAAGAGTGCCCGAGCTGGACAGGCCTCCAGGCTGGAGCCTGGATGAGGCTTCAGCTGTTCTAAGGAGGAGCTGCCGTTAGCGAAGCCCTCCCCACCCCCACCCCCACCCTTGGACGCCTCTGAGAATGCTTTCCGATGCCCAGGCTCGATTCTGCAGTCCCGAACTGTAAGTTATTTGTCTGTAATGCAAGTGTCTCTCTTGGCCTGAGCAACTTTAGAACACACCTGTGAATAGGAAATGCCAGAGTGCTCCATGGTTTTGGCAAGCTAACAGTGTTCTGCCAGAAAGTTCTCCCTGGATCCCACCAACTGCATTTCGGTTGGCAGTTCTTACTGTTCATTAAAACGCTCTTTATTCGTCTTTAGGTCCAAAGTGTCCTTCCTCCTCCCTCTGCTGCGCCTCCTCTTTCCCTCTCTTTCTCCCTCTTCCTTCTCCCCTCCCCTACTTCTCCTTCCTTCTCCTCCTTCATCCCTTTCTTTTTCCTCTCCCTCTTCCTCCTCCCTGCTTCTCCTTCCCCCTCCCTTCTTATCCTCCCTCTCCTCCTTCTTCTCCCTCTTTCTTCATTTCTCCTCCTCCTTGACTTCAGCTAAGCCCCAGATCTGAGTTTGTACCTGTGCTTCACTGTGCCAAGAATTAAGCAATCAGGTGAACATTGTCCCACCAGTAGAGTGGGCCACCTCACCCAGATGAGAGTGACTAAGCTCCATGACACGACAAAACACGATCCAAAGGGGAAGATAGGGATAAAGAAACTAGCCAGCTAGAGGTCTTTGTGGTGGAAGCCAGGCTCTTGGGCAGCAGTAGCACATACAGCCAAGTCCAGGCTGGCTAATGAACTCTCTTGAGTCAGGAAAGAAGGGCAGTTAAGTCCCATCATTCCTTGGGGTGCGGGAGCCTTGGGGACTTTATGTCACACTCCATGTCTGGCTCAGCCTGGTCCAGTCTTTGACCATCCTCCAGCTCTAAAACGTCTACAGAGAAACTATAGCTCATGACCTCTAGCCGGGAGCCAATTAGAACCTCATGGCTTCTGCCACAGAAGACAGACAGAAGTCTGTCAGCCTTAGGAATGGCAGTGACCACTGTACCCCAGGAGAGAGGTGAGCCCCAAGCCAAATGTATTAGCAGGCAGAAGCCCTGCAGCGACCATCACTATTTATTCCTTTCTCCTGTCTTCTAAGAAGAAACCCAAGAACAGCATCATGGGATAAAGCCAGACAGCCCATTGAGTAACTCTCTGATCCAAAATTTCCATTGACCACCAAGAACCTGTCAGAACAGGTTTCCCGGGGATCCTTGTGTCAGGCTGGCTGCCTTCCACCCACCTTTTCCACACACCCCGCTAGTAGTCTCTCTTCAGACTCTACAAGTGGCAAAAATAACAGCTCTTTGCTGGGGTTGATCCCCTCTGTTTCCAAAGGTGGTTTTGTTAGCCAAGACCATCGCCCCTGATTTCCCACAGGAAAGACAGTCATGGAACCTGGAGGGGCCTCCAAGGCACAGCTCATACAAACCATGAGTGAGAAACTTCCCAAGTTAAGCTTTTCTCAAAATAAAATCTTAATTCAGTATTTTTTTTAGTTTCATTTTATTTCTTTAACTTACATCTCACTCACTGCCCCCTCCCAGTCACCCCCTCCTACAATCCTTCCCCCTTCCCCTCTCCCCCAGGTATCCCCTTACCCTAGCACATCAAGCCTCTGCAAGGTTAGGCACTTCCTCTCCCATTGAGGCCAGAAAAGGCAGCCCAGCAAGAAGAGCATATCCCACATACAGGCAACAGCTTTTGGGATAGCTTCTATTCCAATAGCTCAGGACCTGTATGAAGACCAAGCTCTACATCTTCTACATATGTGCAGGGAAACCTAGGTCCAGCCTGTGTATGTTCTTTGGTTGGTGGTTCATACTCTAAGAGCCTCAAGTGTCCAGGTTAGTTGACTCTGTTGCTCTTCCTGTGGACTTCCTATCCTCTTTGGGGCCCAGAATCCTTCCTCCTATTCTTCCATAAGGGTCCCCGAGCCCTATCCACTGTTTGGCTGTGGGCGTCTGTATTTGTCTGAGTCAGCTGCTAGGTGGAGCCTTAACTCAGTTTTGAAAGGCAAGGTTCTCCCCCCGCCCCCATCCCCTCTGTTCTCTATAGAGGCAGAGATGGAGACCCAGCAAGGCAGAGCTGTTCCAAGGAGAATTTAATGACTGGATTGACTTTTAGGTAAATGTTTCAAGCTTACATGATTCACATGTAACCTTCTGCAGTAAGGGCAAGCCCTGCAAACCTGCTTGCTAGCTATCCATTGATGCAGGTGTTGCCAGCCACGCTTCCTTACATCAGGATGTGGGAGTGGCTCAGCTGGGCAGTTTCTATTCAGGGTCTCCCATCAGCAAGTAGTCTGATAGATTCCAGCTGGGGCTATGATCATCTGAGGATTTAATTAGACTTAAACATGTGCCTCTGAGGTAGCTCACTGACCAGTCTGGAAAGAAGTAGGAATTTGGTTTTCAAAGGAAGCCTTGCCACCCTGCATCTCAAGCAAGGTCTAGTGATGTGTCCCCCCTGACATGGTTGTCAGCTTCTCTCAGAATGGGTGACCCAAGAAGGGACAAGAAGCATGCCCCCATGGCTCTAGAGATCCAACTCCAGAACTCACACATTATAAATTCCACTATAGTCTATCAGTTTCACTTGATCACTGTTGGGGAGCAACCACAGAAGACCCTGAAAATGAGAAGAGGATCATGGGAACCAATCTTATAGTGGACACCACGAATCTCTGAGTAGCCACAAAGTGATCTTCCTCAGATGATAGGTCGACACCAAAAAGCTCAGTACACTGTTAAAGAAGCAATACCTCTGTAAGTGTTTCTAATTTTAAAAAATCGGGAAACTGAATCCCGGTGTTCCAAATTGAGTCAGGAACACACCAGATTCCACTGACTGTGTTCTCAGTCCAAGCTCTGCTGCCCACTACCCCAGCACTCACCCAAGGTTAGAAGAAGGTACTCCTCCCCCATGAGGAGTCTAGACTTCCCTGTTTCCACAGAAAAGGGGAATGGGGAACAGAAAAGATCATCGGACCAGCCACAGTTTCTGATAACTCCCTTGGTGCCTGAGTCTCTCCATGAAGAGGGAAAACTCAGCTGAGGAAATAGAGCCTGCATTCAAAATGTTTGTCTGATGGCCTTCCGGGAATTTAGAGATGAGCTGAGGTAAGTGAGCCTGTGCCCTCTCTAAGCACTGTTATCTAGGTATGTGACCAACGGGCTGTTTTTCACAGTGAATATTCAGGAGATTCAGGGTGACTTGACCATATTGTGAGATTCCCCTATGGGCTATCATGACAGAGTAGGTTCTGTCTGTTCACCCCCCCACCACCACCATTTTAAATTACATTTATTTATCTATCTGTATGTGACCATCAGGGAGGTGTATTTGTGTCCCACACATTAGTATTGGAGATCAGAAGGGAGTCAGCTCTCTCCTACCATGTGGGTTCCGGGAATCGAACTCACATCATCAAGCATGGTGGCAGGAGCCTCTCTCTACCTGCTGAGTCATCTCACTGGACCTCTTCCCGGCTTCTGAGACATTTCAAAGTCTACCAAAAAGTTTGCAAATAATACTTTTCTCCCAGATGACTGAGACAAAATCAAAGTCAATCAATAGCCCCCATTCATTGACATGAAATTGGATAGACAAAAACCCATGTGTCAATATATAGACCTCGAAAGATGGGTAATGCTACTGACAATGTTGATCAAATTAGACACTGGCTAGAGTGGATCTGGATCACACTCAATTTCCATGAGAAGGGACTGGTCATTAGAATAGCTTGGGGGCTGATAAGATAGCTCAGGCAATAAAGTGCTTGTGGGCAAGCATGGGGACAGGTGTTCCCCCACCACAGGCATTGACTTTATAAAGTCAGGCACAATGGTGCATAATTTTAATTCCAGGTCTAGATTTCTGAGGGGCAAAGGACAGATACCTGGGGCTCACTAGCCAGTTTAGTGGAACTGGTGAGCTCCAGGCTCTGTATGAGATTCTGGCTCGACAAAAACAAATTAAAAGGTAGAAAGTATTTGAAGAAGACACCCAATCTCTGATCTCTGGCCTCCATATAAATGCATGCACAGATGTGCACCTATCCAGTCTTGGTTCAAAGTTCCAAGGACTTTTCTCAGAGTCACATGCATAGCAAATAGCAGAGTCTTAACCTTGAACAGTGGCCAAAATCACGATGGCAGCCAGCCTGAAGTAAGACCCGAGTTCCTCAGAGTTACCTCATCCTATTGTATGTCCTGGAACTGGACAAGTCAATGAAGGTGGCACCCAGAGACTCCTTGGGTGCCTAGCCAACAGGTGGGCACACAGCCAAGACCATATCCAGATAGATACTGCAGCCCAGGTTAGTAACTATGAAGTACATGACCCAGAGTCAAAGAAGCAGATGGGTGTACCATCACTCAGAAGCTCTGTTTGGACCATCCCTCCAGTCTCCAAAGCTAGCCTATCCATCTCCAAACATGGCACTTGATCTCCGAATTCCCATTGGCCTCCTAGTAAATTATATCTCGGAGTAGCAGTCAATCTCATGCTTGCAAGAAGACACCTTATCAAGATTAAGCTGGTCTTCTAGAGCATGCGTCCCAATAATGAAATAGCATTTCTATTCTCCAGTCATAGTCTGTGATAAGCTGGAGATCTCTTGAACTGTGGTTCTGATATGGTCCTGTATCAGATGGTACACAGCCTAAGTATCCAAAGAGGGAAAAAAATAGAGATGTTTATTTCATTTTGAAGCAATAGTTCAGATGCTGATGGTCCAAAGTTGCTTTGGTGACTGTATTTCTGGCTCATGGGGAGGTTTCTTCGACTTCACTTTTCTTCTGGAGAGCTGTCCTCAAGGCAATCCTGCTCAATTTTTGCACTGCTAACATTTTGGGGCTGGGTAATACTTTGTTGGGAGGAGCAGTCCTTTTCTAGTATAGCTTATAGCAGTGTCTCAGACCTCTGTCCACTAGCTACTATAGAAATCCCCTCTGGTGCACGGAATCCTCATTCTAGCCCACTGTTCAAAAGGGAAAAGAGAAAAAGCTTCCTGAGGAGTTTCCAGTCAGAAGAGTGTGACCCTGATGCTCAGTGCCTTTCTTCCATTCACAGCCATTAGCACAGACTTGACCTCCATCTACCCTCTGCTGTCAGGAAGGCTGGCCCGTGTCTCCACCTGAGTGTCTATGTGCAGGGCTGATTGCTCAGAGGTTCCTTTAGTGAAAGGACATGGGGAAAATAGATCATGATGGCCAGGGCGGTCTCTGCAGCCATCCTTAAACAATAGTGCAAGGAAAAAAAAAAAAACAGTGCAGAGGGTTTGCTAGGAGGAGAGCAGAACAGAAAGGATGTGGGTTCAAGTCACTGAAGTAGGATGTGTGGTGACAATTGTGTGTGTATACATGCAATATACATGATGTATAACACATGCAGCATATGTATGCATCCATACACAAATATTTTATTGTGAGATATGTATATACACATATATATGCTATATATACATATATACGCTACATATACATCACATACATATACATCATATACATTATACATATTCTACATATACATATACATGTAGCAGTGCCAAAATTGAGCAGGATTGCCAATGAGGACAGCTCTCCAGAAGAAGAGTGAAGTTGAAGAAGCCTCCCCAGGAGCCAGAAATAGAGTCACCAACCAACCTTGGACCATCGGCATCTGAACTATTGCTTCAGAATGAAATAAACACTTCTATTTTTTTCCCTTCTTGGATGCTTAGTCTGTGTGCCATCTGATACAGGGCCGTGTGTGTGTGTGTGTGTGTGTGTGTGTGTGTGTGTGTGTAAAATGTATTGTGTTCTTCAGATGAGCAACTAGAGCAGACAGAGAGTGGAGAAAAAGCCAAGGGTGCTACGTTTAGTGGCAGAGGGTGCTCTTCAGAGCTGTCGTCCGGTCTGGGTCACAAGGAAGCTGGCTGCCACTCTTGAACCCATCATACCAAAGAAATAACTGAGAATTGAAAATAAACAGAGGCTTGTGAGCATGACAATGTAAGCCTGTTAGGTCAACCCTCAGGAAACTGAGGCTGGGGCATCAGGAGTTCCAGACCATCGTGGATTACGTGGTTGAGACTGACCAGTCTATGGTTTTAATAGATGCTTGGCCACTTCCTAACTCCTGGCTTTGCTGATTTACTCAGCCCTTCTCAGTTCCTTTATATGCAAAATAAGATTAGGGGAGTCGCCCATCCCAGGGTTTAGAAATGGGAATAGTGGGAAATGTGCATGTTCTGGATACCAAAAGCTCTCAAAGTACACTCAGAGAACATTCCCAAAGTCTGGAGTGAAGGGTCCATCTCTCAAACAAACAAGAGTCACAAAAATAAACACACACACACACACACACACACACACACACACACAAACAAGCAAAAACAGACAATCAGCAATCTCACACCTGTAAGTCAAGGGGCCAAGAGGCTGAGACAGGAGGATTACTGAAAAGGTCAAGGTCAGCCTGGGTTACACACTGAGATAATACCTTTAAAAAAAAAAAAAAAAAAAAAAGCAATCCAGGTATGGATACTCAGCACTTGAGAGTAGAGACAGGCAGGCGGATCTCACTGAGTCAAAGGATAGCCTGGGCTACATAACAAGACCCTGTCTCCCCCTACCTCCGCCCCCCAAAAAAGCAGGGGAAGTAAAGTAGGAGAGAAGGAGGTAGAACGGAAGTGAGGGAAAGGAAGCGAGAGGGGGAGGGAAGGAAAGGAAAGGGAAGAGGGAGAAAGGCTCACCTCCAAAAACATTCAACAAAGGGCAAGTAGAGACATTTGTATTTTCAAAGCTTTACCTGGCTGGTTCTGATGGGCAGCCGAGTAAGCTAGTGATCGGTGGCCTCCAGACTCTGATTCCCTTTTTTTTCCAGTTGGCCTCCCATTTCAATCTGTCCTTTTGCCTCCCGTTAGCCATTCCAGCCTCAGCCCTCTCTCCTGCCAGACTTTAATAGGCATTTACCACTCTGATGACCTTCCTTCCCCCCTTGTACTTCCGATCCAGAGCTCTCCTCTTAACTCTTGTCTTTCCTGTGTCTGTACAGAGTGGGCTCCCGGGATAAAGGGTAGACAAGGTTCTTCTCACAGCATTGAGCTGTACAGTCCTGCATTCCTGGACCACACAGCCACATCTGGTTTACTCCATCCTTTACTTTGTGTGAGAAGGATAAAATAGAAACCAGTCTCAGGAATGCTGTGGGGAAGACTAGAGATGGATGTACGTACAAGAACAATGAGGCCAGGGCGCCGGGGCAGAGGACACCCATGGCCAGGACACTGCCACCACAGCTGGTGACTGTTCCTGGGCAATCTTTGAAAAGCTCAGCTCCTTCTCAGAGACTTTGGATAGCTGCTGAAGTACAGAGCTAAGTAACCCACAGAGAAACAAAAGGGATTTCTTCTCCAGAGTACAGTAGGTGGTTTACTGCACTAGGGCAGCTACACATTTGTGCAAAGACAGATGGCAGCATAAGGCTGTTGGCACAGTGATACCATACCAGAAATCTCTAGAAATACTAGAATTTCTCGGTACCAGAAAACAACCAGGTCAGGCTCTGGTTTCTCGGCACAGGTATTCAAGGTTCTTGAAGGTTGGCCAGACTTTGCAAGCCACTTCATGGACCTTCTAGGTCAGTGGTTCTCAACCTGCAGGACACGACCCCCACAGGGGTCACATATTAGATATCCTGGTATATCGGATGTTATATACATTACAATTCATAACAGTAGCAAAATGACAGGTAGGAAGTAGCAACAAAAATAAATTTATGATTGGGGGATCACCAGAACTCCCTTAAAGAATTTCAGCGTTAGGAAGGCTAAGACCCACTGCTCTGGGTGTTCAGGAGTGTCTGGGTCAGCGTGGACTCTCGAGCCCACAGAGGAAGACTGACGAGTCACAGAAATGCTATTCAATTCCTCCTTCTTGTATGTGCGCTGTTTTCTTCTTTGTTTAGCTCAAAGTATTTCATTGAGAAATAAAGCTTGTCAACACGCAAGGCTGAGAGTGTGATGAATTGATTCATATTCATATGGTGAGGTGATCTGTGTGTTCCATGTGTAACGTTGCATTCTTCCTCTCATGGAGTGGAATGTATCCCTCTGCCTTTGATTCTGCGATGGCTTTGTCACATGATCTGGTCCTCAGAACGTGGTGGTGGAAGTCACCTGTAACATTTCCAAGACCCAAGGACTTTCTCATGGCCATGCTCATCCTTACATCTTGACTCCAAATTCTAAGCCCAGGCCAGCTTGCTGGTAAGTTAGTCACATACAAGTACCTTTGTAGGGTACCCCATAAAAAGGTCTGGCCAGAGTCAACCAAAAGACCTTGATCATCACTACCAACTCATCATGGGTATATCTGTGAGCCCTGACAAGACTGGAAAAGTCCAGTCCAGTTCAGCCAAGGCATAAGTCCAAGAGATAAGCATTAGTCAGATAAGCCACTGGAGTTTGTGCTTTTGTGTTCTGCAGCAACAACTAGCTAAAATACCAGGTTAAGGCCATTATGCATGGGGCTTGTATCTCTGAATCAATGTGGCTTCCTACCATTGCCCATAGGCTCCTAGAGGCTCTTCAGGTTTTGTGGTGTCCTTGATGTCCTCTCGGTATGTATGAAGTCATCAATGTCAAGGAGCCCCAGAAACACTCAAGGAGCAGACGTAGGCTTGGTCATCGGCACTGCAGCTGTGTGCCGGACAGAAGACATAGCCAGCTACCCCACCAGAGCCATTTAGAATCTGACACTGCACTTTGCTTTAGGGGGCAGGGAGGGAATCAATATGAGTCTTGGCTGAGCTGCCCACCTCTTACAGAAATGTGTAGACATGACGTCATTCTAGCAGAAGTGCCCTCCCCATGTCTCACTCCAGGGGCAGCCCCACCCGATGGGAGGGTGTAGAGAAAGGAACTGGGCACTCCATCACATGGCAGTAAACTCTCTCTCTCTCTCTCTCTGACAGATGAGTCTAAGTACATAGATGAGATCAGGCCTTCCCAATCCAAATCTACGTGCTGGGCTAACACACTACCAATAATTATTATGCTCTGGAAATAACAATAGGACCAAAGGTGGAGTCTAAATGGCCTGGATGTGTCTAGGTGCCTTGCTTGTGGTTGATTGGCACACAATGGGAAGGGTATGGGATTGTGGTTGCAGGCACTCCCATGGAGCCCAACTACCTCAGCTTGAATTCTTGACTGCTTCAACAGGTTAGATACAACACTAACCTCCTCATGCCTGTCGTTTCTTCGTATATAAAACATGAAAATAGTAGTAATCACCTGAATGGGTCATTGGAAGAAAACATACGTTAATGGCAAAGTCCCTGACCAACATGGAGTCTCATGTGTGTGCTGGGGGGTCATGATTTTGCCCATGGGGGACTCACCTCTCCATGTTGTACAACACAATACACAATTGACCCACATTTCAAACAGCCATGTGCCCTTACACGGCCACATGGTGACAGCATTGAGTTTAAATGTGATACGCAATGGATTCCATCCCGAAACAGGTTGTATAGTAACTGTATCCTCATGTTTTCCACAGGGGTTCTCAAAGTTCATGAAGGAAGCCCCTCTATCTAGGTTACATGGGTGGTGGTATACGGCAGTCAGGACTGTATCCTGGCTGGCTCTGCTCTCTCCGCACCATCAATAGCGTAGAAACACAAGTGCTTGTAAGACAGTCACAGAATGAAATGTGTGAGCCACCATGCCTGGCTGCCCCTCTTTCTGCATTGATTCAGTTCAGTTGCATAATAAACAGATGTTCGGGGTGGTTACTTACTTGTAGAGAATTGCTCTCACTTCCGTGGCTCCTGAAACACAAAATTGACTGGATTCCTTCAGACTCTTCTGTAAGCAACTTGAGAGTACACGCCTCCAGATATAGTATAGCACTGATCCCTAGACTCGGTGCTGGGAGGACAGCAGGGAGGGGTAGGAACTGAGAGGTAGGGTTTTGTTTTTTTTTAAAGAGGGGAGGGCACTCTTCAAAAAAAAATTGATGAAGATGAAAGATAAATTTCACGATTTATGTGACATCTCCAGATACACAGTTCCTAGTCTCAGGTTCACAGGTAAAGAATGTTTGAGATTGCAGGAAACTGAGTAAAAGGGTGGGAGCTGGAAAGATGGCTCAGTGGTTAGGAGCACTCTTACAAAGAACCTGGATCTCTTTCTCAGGTTCCGCATGGTGGTACAGAACTATACGTAAATCTAGTTCCCGAGGGGACCTGGCACCCTCTTAAGGGCCTCTGAGTGTGCCACATATGCAGGCAAACACTCATACACATACAATGAAAATACAACTTAAAAAAAAAACTAATTGGGCATTGATGGGCACAATGTTTAAAACAAAGAAGGAGGAGGAGATAGAAGAAGTTGGGCACCCCAAAAAAGAATGCTAGGTTTATAAAGATTAACAACAGGCAGAAATATCCTGTAATGATGAAGGTCAGGACTCTGGTTGCAACCCCACTGAGGTGGCTCAGTGCAGTAAAGGCACCTGCGACCATGACTAATGACCTGGTTCTTCTGGCGATATCTTTGGGTAAGGTTACGGTATTAAACCGTAATGTGTTTAAAGTGATGTGTTTCCGAGTAGTCTTGTTTGGTTGTCAACTTGACACTCTTGGGAAGAGGGAACCTCAGCTCTAAGAGTTGTCTCCATCAGATTGGCCCATGGGGATATGTGGGTAGGCAGCCTTTTCTTAAGTGCTAAATGATGTGGGAAGACTCAAAACAGTGTGGAAGCTCCCATCCTTGAGTAAGTGGTCCTGAGCTGTACCAGAACCTAGCTGAACATGAGCCTGTGAGTGAGGCAGCTAGCAGAGTTCCTCTATGGCCTCTGCAGCAAATTCTTGCTTGAGTTCCTGCCCTGACTTCCTTCAGGAATGAACTGTGACCTGTAAGATAAAATAAACCCTCTCCTCTCCCAAGTTGCTTTGGGTCATAGCATTTCTTGCAGCAACAAAAAGAAAAATGGGACATCCACTCCTATCTATGTCATTCTGAAGTAGCAATCAAGTGGCGAAGTCTCTGCCCCTTAACTAACTCTGTATTAGCTGCTTGCTGCTGCTGGAACACAATACCTGGTGGAAACGGTGGAAGAGAGCAAGGGTTTACTCCAGCTCACAGTTCAAAGGCACGCTCCATCATAGTAGGAAAGGCATCACAGCAGGAGCATGAGGCAGCTGGCCACATCTGCAGTCAAAGCAAAGAAAAGTGGACCCTGGTACTCAGCTCACTTTCTCCTCTTTTTTGGGGGGGGTGGGGGGCGGTTCGAGACAGGGTTTCTCTGTGTAGCCCTGGCTGTCCTGGAACTCACTCTGTAGACCAGGCTGGCCTTGAACTCAGAAATCTGCCTGCCTCTGCCTCCCAAGTGCTGGGATTAAAGGTGTGCGTAACCACTTTCTCCTTTTTATTGAATCCAAAACCCTACCTCATGGAATGGTGTTGCCTATAGGCACTATGGGTCTTTCACGCTTCCTTACAGACATACCCAGAGGTTTGTCTCCTAGGTGATTTTAATTCCTATCAGGGTGACAATCAATATAATCATCACATTCACCTTTCCTGGTTTCAATAATGACTGTTTAGATGTTATTTTTTTTTTTAACTACATATATCTTAGTCACTGTTCTAGCTCCGTGAAGAGACACCATGACCAAGACAACTCTTATAAATGAAAGCATTTAAATGGGGCTCGCTTACAGTTTCATAGTCCATTATCCACATGGTGGGAAGCATGGAAGTGTTCAGGCAGACGTAGTAACTGAGAGAGCTACATTTAGATCCACAGACACCAGAAAGACAGAGTTACTGAGCCTAGCTTGGGCTGGGGGCTTGGGCCAAAGCCCACCCCCAGTGACACACCTCCTCCAACAAGGCCACGCCTACTCTATCAAAGCCACACCTCCTAATCCCTCTCAAGTAGTGCCACTCCCTAATGACCACACATTTAAATATGAGAGCCCCTGGGAGCCATTCCTAATCAAACCACCACAACATGTATCTATGGATATAGATACATATATGGGATGTAGAAATGTGCACTCAAAGGCAGATATCCACAGAGGCCAGAAGAGGATGTTGGATCCCCTAAATATGGAGTTTAGAGGCTGTTGTGAGCTGCCTGACTTGGATTTCAGGAAACTAAACTCTTGTGTCTTCAGCTAGGTCAGCCAGTACTCTTAATCGCTGAGCCATCTCTCTGGTCCCTGACAGTTAACTTTTAGTGAGCTCAGCTCCTAATTCTCACGCACGAAGAGAACTCGCCCATCTTCAGTGACGCTCCCATCTTTTTCCCACATGGTCCACAAATTACAGAAGAAAAAAAATCACAAAGCAAAGCCTGCACACAGTTACACATCAGCCAGTAAGTGATATCTTTGAGCAAAAAGAATCAAAATTTCTTGAGACTTGAAAGCAGGTAGGGTCAACAAGGCAACACCTTGTCCATTATGCCACAGATAAACAGTCTGCCTCGCCTACACATTGCTGTCTGATTAATACGATAATTCGGGGTGTAGGCACAGTGGGCAACAGAAAAATGGAATTGTTCTCAAGTACTCAGTGTGAGAGGAGATGCCTCGGGAGCTCCAGCAGCAACAACAAAAGGCACCCAGTCCCAACCATCCAGGATGCTGTGGCTACACAGAAAGTGATGGCCCCATCTGCAAGGGGGTTGTGGTCATTTTAAGTATCATCGTTGGTTTGTGTTATATTAATTTTTAATCCCAAACCACAGTCTCTACCCTGCCTTTAACCAATTTGTTCCCAGATAAAAGACACACACAACCTTTACATTTTCAATAAGCCTTAATCAGCACAAGAGCTGGGCAGATATCTACCCACTATTAGAATCTGCTTTTCTATCGATAACTCTGAGTTAGTACTTAGAATGTTTCATCTGGGCTGGCTGCTCAGGGCCATGTTTTCATGACTCACTCAACCCATGGCAACTTCCTCCTCTTCGTGGTTCTCCTCTGACCCAAAACCCAAGAGTCCTAAACCCCCATCTATGTCTCTTCTGCCTAGCTATCAGCTGTTGGCGTCTTTATTTACCAATCAGAAAGGGGCAGGGTCACTTGGGTCTACATGCAGACTCCAGGTTTTGGAAGCCCGCACTTAGCCTTACAATAGACAGCAAGACCAAACCTTAACTGGTTTGCTTTGGGCGAGACATAGAATGTAGGGCTTAAGGGGTTAAAGGCTACAACCCAACTCCCTGGGTTCAATTCCAGGTCCTCCCATTTTCTAGTTGTCTACACAGCAAGCAATTATTTGCCAAACTTCTGTTTTAGCTTTCTAATCTGGGAATAAAATACAATAACAAAGATAGAATTCACACGCTAGACACTCTTCAGTGCTTGGAGAGGCTGAGCGGTGGTGCCTTCTTATCCTCAGACCCTGAGTATTTGCAAAACATGTTGCCTCCTTTTTGCTAAAACAAAATAAACAGCATTTGATGATGCAGAGCTTGTCAGAGGCCTTTGGTATTCCTGGCTACAATCAATAGGGCTTTCTCCCTCATCAGGGAATCAGGGTCCCTGGGAAATGACTGGAGCTGAGTCTAGAGGAAATGAATGGAAACCAGTAGGACCACAGAGAGCAAGACCCTGGATGACACATCTGAAACCATTTCTATCCTCCACACAGATATAACCCCGCACCTGTCTTCCTACATGTCCTGTGTGTGTGTGCCAACACCCAGATTTTTTTTTCACGCAGGTTCTGGGGATTAAATTCAGGTTCTTGTGTTTGCAAGGCAAGGACTTGGCTGGCTGGGCCATCTCTACATCTGCTCCCTGCACATCATATCCAAGAATCAGAATTCCCAGAGAAAACCTCAAGCCGGACAAGCCCAAGCTATGTATGCACTGGCACCCAGATGTCAGAGAAAAAACCCCTGCTCCCCTACCCCTACCCGTTAACCCCCACCCGAGTCTTCAACTTCCACAGCAGACAACAGCACACTGTGATGACTTTCCCAACAGGGTCCCTGGCCTTGACCATCACAAAGTGACATGTCTTCCCAAGAATGTGTCTTCCTATGGACATTTCCCATGGGACTGTTTCAAAGGGGCTTTAGCGTTATTTACCCCTCCTTGTATTCCCACTTATACCCCATTCCCTCCATCCCCAACCCTGCTCCCATTGAACCCTTCCTGTTCCACAATGCCCCTTTAACCCTGTATAGCTCTGTGTTGTCTGACCTCCCTTGAGACCCATCCGTCAAGGCTCCTTACTAATTTTTGGACCTCTGTGGCCATTCTAAATGAAACACGCACATCTGAAGAGTCAAGGCCAACATCCACAAAGGAGAGGAAGAGAGTGATATTTGTCTTTCAGGAGAGCCACCAGGCCTGACCTGGGAGAGTTGAAATCCTAGACCTTGCCTTTTGCTGTCGTGGACTTTTAAGCAAACCTTAAGCCTAAAGGGCGCAGGCTTTTCCTTCTTCTCCCTTTGCCCACTCCTTCCCAGTTTACAAACTGGATGAATTACAGAAACTGAACAGCCATGGCGGCTGCCCGTTGTTTCCTGGGCTCAAATGAACAACGGGAGCATCCTCAAGCCAGGCCATTGTGTGAACGAACGAACGTCTGCTCTGTGTGTCACAACAAGACAATGAACTGTTGTTGTCCACAGGACAATGAACTGTTGTTGTAACCGGATGCAGGAGAGCTGCTTGCAGAATTTACCTCACCTACAAGAGTTGAAGCTGCTTCATTAAATTTGTGTAGAATGCCCTGTCTTTTTTTTTTTTAAGTCAGCCAGCATCTGTTTCACACAGATAATATACTACAGCATTTAAAAAAAATAAATAAATAAAAGGTTGTTTGTTCAAGGGAATAGAAATTATTTAGTGTGATTTATAGATTATAGATTGGGTGTTCTCTCTCCATTTCATTAGTGGACATTCCAATGCATAAATTGCTAAATGGTTACAGCCATTAAGCTATTCTTGAAAATTTAAAAAAAAAAAAAAAAAAAAAAGAAAACCAAAACAAATACTGTTAAGAACACTGACTGTTTATGCAGAGAACCCGGGTTTGATTTCATGTGTAATTCCAGTTCCAGGGGAACTGACCTCCCAAGCACCACACACATACGTGGTACACAGAAGAATATGCAGATAAAACACACATACATATAAAACAAAGAATTAAAAACCAAACCAAACAAAACACTGCTCAGCTTTGCTAAGTAGGCCTGGGTTTCCTCCATCAGCAGTCAGCTCTCACTGAAGAAACACTAAACACGGACACACACAGGCGTATGAACTTTTAATACTTATCAGTGTGAGAGATGTTTTTGAGGGTTTTTTAAAATTTGAATCTATAGGAAATTCTTACATGTAGACAATGAAATATAACCATATGCATTACACACGCATACACACATACACACATGCACAATTTCCCAGCAACTTCGTTTGGATTCCCCACAACACAACCACCTCCTACCTTCACATCTTGTTAACTAACCCACTGTGTTCAATTAGTGCTGCCCACAAGTGCGTGGGTATGGGGGCCACCTACCAGCCATTAACTGCTAATAGCTCCTCAGATAGGGGCGGGCCCTCGAGAGATCGTCCCCGATCCAGGTTGCATGTTTGACTAGTTTGGTCTAGTGCAGGTCCTCTGCAGGTAGCCATAGTTCAATAGCGCAACGGCTATGCTGCGTCCAGAAAAAGCGCGTCACAACTCTCTTCCCTGCCCTCTGACTCTTACGTTCTTCCCACCTCCTTTTCCACAATGGTCCCTGAGCCTTGATGGAGGGGTGTTGATATAGGTACCCCATTTAGGGCTTAGCTCTCATTCTCTCATTCTCTCGTTCTCCACACTTGGACCAGTGGTGCGCCTTTGCTTTAACCGCTGCCCATTGTACAGAGAGCTTCTCTGGCCAGGGTTGAGAGTCTATGAGGATAACTGTAAATAGAATGCCAGCTGACAGCATGACTATTGAGCAAAATAACACTAATTATTTTCAATCGGGGCCTGTGACCTGGGCTTTTGACTATGTTTACATAAAGTCTTCAAGTTCCATGGGTTTCAGTTTCTCCGCTTTAGGAAACATCCGGAAAGTAGGTGTAGTGGTTTGAATAGGAATCCTTCCCTCCCCACCACCAAGCTCATAGATTTGAATGCTTGAGCACCGGGGAGTGGCAGTTTTAGGAGGTGTGGCCTTATTGGAGGAAGTGTGTCACTGGGGTGGACTCTGAGGTTTCAGATGCTCAAGCCAGGCCAGTATCTCCCTCTCACCCCTCCCCTTCCACCCCCCTTCGCCCTCTCTCTCCCCCTCTCTCTCTCCCTGCTGCCTACAGATATGGATGTGGAACTCTTGGCTTCTCCTTCAGCACCATGTGTGTCTGCAGGCTGCCATGCTTCGGGCCACGATGATAATGAACTAAACCTCTCACCCTGTAAACCAGCCCCAGTAAAATGTTTTCCTTTGTCCAAGTTGTCATGGTCATGGTGTCTCTTCACAGCAATAAAACCCCAAGATATTATGGAGATAGCTCACTATGTAGCTTCCCCTGTATGCATCAGGGACTGACTTCAATCCCCAGAATAACACCTTTTTTTTAAAAGCCAGGAGTGGTAGTGCCAAGTTATAATCCCAGCACTAGGAAGGTAGAGGTAGAGACGGGGATGGCTAAGGCTTGCTGGTCAGCTAGCCTAGCCTACTCAATGAGTTTGTACTTGAGGAGTGATGCCCACATACACGCAGGAACACATTCCACCCTACCCCAGCGCAAAGGGAAATAGCCACAGAATGAATGGCAGTCATAATCCCGGATGGGCCCTTATTTTGCAGTTGATGAATTTATCACTCGTTTCATGGCTGAAAGACCCAGGTGGCAAGGATTGTAAGAACTCAACCACCATCTGTCAACTTCAGTTGGGTTCAGAAGTTCAAAGCCCCAAGTTGGCAATGAGAAAACCAATCAAGATACAACCACCAACACAACAGGAATCCGTCTGAGAAGACTGGGACAAATGATAGCCCCTGCGTTCCTAGTCTGGTCTCTTTCCCCAACATCCACATGGATACTAAAAGGCAGAGATGAATATGCATGAGTGGGAGGGGGATGCTCAGGCCACGCCTCTTGCAGCCCTTTCCCTCTGAGACTGCCAGGCCCCCTTTGAGAGTGCTGTTGTCTGTGAATTTCTAGCCCGGAGACTCCAGGGTGCTTGGATTTCTCACTTGGAAGATTGAGTTTGGAGGTTCTGACAAAAAGATAGGAAAGCCAGTGGCTATTGGAGCCCAGACTCCCCCTCCCTGTGCCCTCTCCTCTCCTCTACAAGACCTGGCCTTAGGCTTGGCTCCTGCCAGGACGCCATCCTCCTTCTTCAGATACCTTTTAGAAGGAACTTGCTCTCCCCTCACAGGGATCCGATTCCTCGTCAGTCCCCTACCCCACCCCATCCCCACCCTGCTGTCTGTGACACTGTGGGCTAAGCTCTCCTCAGAGTCTCCACCATGTTGTCATCTGTCTCTTTGTCCATTGCATTAATAACCTTCCTAGTAAACTTCTTGCCTCAACAATCCGTTTCTGTGTCCCTCTTCTACCTCACATGCGCAGCCTTAGAGCTCGATACTCATCTGACTTAAGTGCTTTGAGTGTAACCCTGTCAATCAAGACAGGTTCCGTCAGAGGGCACAGCCACTGTGAACTGTTTGCCACCTGTAATTCTTCCACTTTTTCTTGACAGCAACATCTCACATAGGCTCAGGGGAAGGAGGAGGATCCTATTCCCAGGATGCAGCCTAGTGGGTTGTTACGCTAAGGGGAGAGGTTGGGTTTCTACATCAGTGCCCTGGGGACCCAACCATCAGTTTTTGTCCTCTGCCCCTGCTCTGGGACCATAATCTTTCCTGCCCACTTTTATCCCAAGTCTTCAGCTAACTTTTCTATTTTATTTAAAAAAAAAAAAAAAAAAAAAAAAACCAACAGCCCCTTAATAACACCCATTTCCATTTGGTTTGTCAAAATCCCTGGCAACCAAGGGACTTTGGATAACTTCAAAATAGGAGAACCCCTAATCCCCGAGAAATGATATGTCAACCGAGGAGATTAGCATCAAGCCACTCCACACAAGAGATCAGCCATGTGCAGAAATGCTTCTCCAAATGTTTCTGGAAATACAACCAGGGGAGAATGGGCTGTCCAGGGCGGGAGCGATTCTCTATGCCCTCAGATGGCATCAGCCAGGGTAAGAAATCACTACCTTTAAGACTTTTAGCATGTTACTTTTAAAAATTGGTTGAATCAAAGGCTCTTCTTTGCCCCTTGCTCTGGTAAGTGGCTGCTAGTCCTTCGTCTTTAGAATCCAGAAAAGTAAAGTGGTTATTGACAGCTCACTGTCCTGGGAACAACCAGAAAAAAATCTATTTAGACATGACTTTTGTTTTAGAAGAAAGATGGGTTTTTTTTTTTAAATTTTATTTTAATAAGTTAATGAGGAACCGATGCAAGTAGGTCTGTGGTGTTCAGGAGTCATGTGACTGTTGCTTGGGCGTCAGATCGCTGTGACGTGGAGCTTGACACCTGGCATACTCAGCTTTAGGCTACCTCCAAGGGGTCACAGGCCAGAGGTATCAGAGAGTCGGCCCTTTGGTCAGGATCAGGTGGTTTCATGGAATGGGCAAGTGCTAGTCTTCTACCAGAATGTTCTATTGTCATGTCTCCTTCTGGGGGCACCAGTACCTTCCAGTCACTGTGGGAAGGAAGCCCCTGCCTCCTAGCTGAACTCTCTGCCCTCACTCCTGTGTGGTTCTTGCTCCACAAGACACTCAGACATCTGTAAAGGCCACAGATGAGACCCTGGCCAAACACAGAGCTGATCGCTTCATTGCGATGACATTCCAGCCCCTGCTATAGCTATAAGGCCCTGGTTGTGTGATCTGTCCAAGGTCCTTATCTCCCTGCACCACCCCCTTTGTCCCCATCAGCTTCCACTGTCCTTTGGATACCTGCCCTGACTCCTAGAAGGACTGTGTTCCTTGCTAGGCCCTCAGTGGAGGTTTGTGGGTATGACTCAGGATAGACCTAGAATCCCCTATTGAGGGACTGGAGGTACGGGCTCAAGGTAAATGATGAACTTAGAGATGCTATGAGAACAGGGGATAGGGGCGTGTCCCACTCTAATGTCTAGGATCTGGGATTTCCTGGATGAGGGCAGGTGATGACTTTAGGGTCAATGACTACATTCTGTGTCCTCTTCAATATTCAAGTCAGAAAAATCTGTCATCTCTGGACCCATCTGCACATGGCAGCAACTGGCTCCTCCTCCTGGCAGGTTTGGGTCTCTGTTTGCAGCTTGCCATGGCCCCACCATTTTTCACACCAATACGGTTATTATTCTGCATTAAGGTTTATTCGATTTTATTACATGGGTGAATGTTTTGCTTGCATGCATATATCTACCCCGCTTGGATATTTAGTACCACCTGACAGAGATGGACTTAGGGCCTCCCTCATTCATCCTGGGTAAGCACTGTATTCCAGAGTCACAGTGAACATTTGAGTTTGCAAGGTGAGTAAGCATAGAGTGATTGCAGTAGGACTTTCTTAAGGCCGCTGTGGGAAAGAAACATAATGGCCTTGAACTCCCCTCCCCTTAGTTTTTCCAACTAGAACAGGACTTTGAACCCTAATAGATTTCCCCTTGATTAAAGCCAACCTACGGCCAGTGGGCAATGGCTAACACATTTGTGGTGACACTGGCAGGACACTTGCCCTCCAGCAAGCTGGCCAGTCATCTGCCCAGTCTATGATACAGATGCCTCTTGCTCTTCCTGGAAAGCCCTGCCTCCTTCCATCTCACAGACACCAAGAGGGACATCTCACTGGTAAGCCAAGCCTACTATCCGGTGCCCCACAATGAGAGTGGGGGAGGAGATACATGGTTATGTGGGTGCTGGGTGGGAGCCCTCTGTGAAGCTCTTAGAAGCTCTGGCTGTCCAGCATCTGCAGCCAGCCAGGACCTGTCACCCATCAAACTAATTAATGAAAATCACAACTCCCATCTAAGAAATGCCCAGCCCCCGCTGTGGCTCTAGACAACCACGAGTGAGCGGAGCCAGCCTCTGATTGCTGGAGAGGGGGGGTTTCTTTGCACACACAATTTGTAATTTACAACCTCTCATTGGTGCTTCTGAGCAGCAGCAGCCTTTGGCATGAGAAGGCTGGCTGCTGAGGCTGTGAGGCTTACTGCGCTGGGCAAATCTGTACAGCTGTGGGATGCTGCCTTGGAACCCATGTGCAAGGAAGAGCTCACCCTGTCCCTGCAGGAATTCTGCTGAGTCCCTGAATCTGGGAATCTCTCCCTGCCTTGTGGAAAGTAGACAGGAAAAAGAGCCCTCAGGATATGTTCCTTCTTCCAAGCAGGTGTTTATGAAGGGCTCAACAGTGGACCATGCAACAACCAGAAGTCTGTAGCTGCATCACAGGGAAGAAGCCTTAAGGGCTGGGAGCTTCCTCTGGAGATGCCAGAAAGGGTGTGGGTGTATGTGCGCATGTGTGGACATGTGCATGTGTGTGTGTGTGTGTGTGTGTGTGTGTGTGTGTGTTAGGTTCCTACCTGGACAGGAAGAAAGTATGAGACACAGACAAGGCTCCTCAAAGTCACCACACCCCTGTGCCTTGCTTCATTTATGATGCTGCCCCCTCTACAACCTGGTAGTAACAGCACACACACACACACACACACACACACACACACACAAGAGGGCACAGACACACAGTATTGTGCAGGACTAGCCTCTGATCTGAACTACCACCATATTTGGACGTCCAGCTGAACCTACTCACCAGAGGTCATCACATCTGGGCCTACTGACCATTAATCTTCCCTCTTGGAAGGAGGGAGTAAGAAAGGCTATGGAACCCTCCCCTGACTCTCCAGTCACCACTCCTAAGCAGTTGTATGTAATTCTTACCTAATTGTACATGGCCTTAGGGAGGGGCTAGAGAACACAGAGGACTAGAGGACTTAGTCAATGCAGTCATGAGAGAGCCATTAGTATGCTGGGTGCAGCACCTCCAGTGTGGCTGCTTTAAGGCCACCCACATGTTTGCCAGTGTCATAGTCTGAATAGGAATGGCCCCCATAGGCTCAAATGTTTAAATGTTTGGTCATTAGGGAATGGCGTTACGTGTCAGAGATTAGGAGGTGTGGCCTTGTTGGAGGAAGTATGTCACTGAGGGTGAGCGTTGGGGTCTCAAAGGCTCAAGCTAGGCCTAATGTTACTCACTTCCTGCCATCTGAAGATACAGATAAAGAACTCACAGCTTCCCTCCATCAGCCTGTCTGCCTGTATGCGACCATGCTTCCTGGCGTGATGATAATAGACTAAACCTCTGAAGTGTGAGCCAGCTCCGGATAAATGCTTTCCTTTTTATAAGAGTTTCTTAAATGTAACTTTTTATAAGAGTTGCCAAGGTCATGGTGTCTAGTCATAAAAAGAAAAAAAAAACACCAATGAATAAGACAGCCAGTAACCCCACACTTCATGCTCTATAAAAGAAGCCTAATGAATCCATCCATTCCCCAGGGTGAATTTTGGTGGAATTACACCTCAGTGTGTCATTGGGATCTTAGGAAGATCAGGAGACATGAGGGAGGTATTGCTTCAATTTCCCTAAGGAAAGGGATTTTTAACAACACACAGAGAGAATGACTGGGAGAAACATACACACATACACAAATATATACACAGGCCTAACATACACACACACACATACACACACACACATAGTCAATGCCATGAATGAAAAGCATCTGTGGCCAAATACATTTCTCCAAATACTGAGTACTGGGTCACTCCACTCCTCAACACAGCACCAGTTTCCCTGTGTCTTCATGTCTTAAAGCAGACTTCATGTCTTCACTTTGGAGGGCAGAGGATGGATATACCTCTTCTCAACCCTACACACCTCACAGGGTAGACTTTGTTCTCCAGATGGGGTCTCTCACTGGCCCTGGTCTCATTGGAAGCCTAAGAGATCTGCCTGCCTCTGTCTGTCCAGTACTGGAGTCCCAAACATGTGCCATGAGACCTGGTTTTTTTTTTTTAATCTTTTCTTAGATTTTTTTTTAACGTGTATGGCTGCTTGCATGTGTATCAGTGTATACACATGTTTATCTGGTGTCCATGAAAGCCAGAGAGGGCATCAGATCCTCTAGAACTAGCTCTACACATGGTTGTGAGCGGCCATGTGGGTGCTTGGAATTGAACCCAGGTCCTCTGCAAGATCAGCCAGTGCTCTTAACTGCTGAGCCATCTCTCCAGCCTCGACACCTGGCTTTGGAAAGAAACAAAAACAAAACCGAGCATTCTTGGGGGGTTGAAATCAAGTTGTAGGCTTATGTGGCAAGTACTTTAATATTAGTCTCTTATTGTGAGTAGTTTATACATTTTACCACGAATATATCTGTATAGGAAAATCAGTGAGTGTGTACTAAGTTTGATAGCACCCAGCATCCACCAAGGATGATAGACATAGGCCTTGTGGGCTGCTATACAATAGATGGATGTGATTTTAGTTTCTCTCTGTCTCTCTCTGTGTGTGTGTGTGTGTGTGAGAGAGAGAGAGAGAGAGAGAGAGAGAGACTTGAAATTTTTGAGATGGGAAGATGGCTCAGTTGGTAAACTGCTTGCCATATAAGTATGAGGACCTGAGTTCAAATCCCCAGAATCTAAGAAAAAAAAAAAAAAAAAAAGACATGGCAGTGTGTTATAGGCCATCCCTGGGGTTTACTAGCCAGCCTGCCTAGCATACTTAGAGAGCTCTGGGCCAATATGAGGCCCTGTCTCAAAAGTCAAGTGGACAGTTCCTCAGGATTCCTCAGAACCTAAGATTGAACTCATCTTCCACAGTTGTGTGCTCACATGTGTGTGCACAACCACACGTGTGCGTGCATATGCATGTAGGCACAGACACCTGCAAGCACACACACATATGCATACACAAAGACATTGAAATATTCTAAGTCTTAAAGTACAATTGAACATCAAGGTTTGCCGATGAAAGCCAGTGGCCTGTGCTAGGTTGCATAGTTGGTTAAAGCACCCCACCTGCTCTATCCCGGGAGACCAAGCCCTGAGAGAAACCCCTCCTTCCTGCCGCCGTGAACAGAGATAAAACTGAAGCAGAGGTGATGTTTGCTGCTCCTCAAAGGAGCACGTGAGCTAAAGAGATGGCTCAGTGATCCAGAACACTTGTTGCTCTTGCAGAGGACCTAGGTTCGAGTCCCACAACCCACAAGACAACTCACACCTCCTCAGACACCAGTTCCAGGTGTTCCAATGCCATTTCCTGGCTTCCGTGGGAACAGCATGCCCACTGTGCATGTACATGCACTCAGAGACACATACAGGCACATAAAATAAAATGAGTAAGTCTTTTTTTTAAAAAAAAAAAATCACGCTGGGCAGTGGTGGCGCACACCTTTAATCCCAGCACTTGGGAGGCAGAGGCAGGCAGATTTCTGAGTTCGAGGCCAACCTGGTCTACAGAGTGAATTCCAGGACAGCCAGGGCTACTCAGAGAAACCCTGTCTCGAAAAAAAAAAAAAAAAAAAAATCCATTACATGGCCCACACTGGTTGTTCCTTTCCTACAACTCAAGACCAGCACCCTCCAGACTACAGCTGCCCGTTCACATGGATCTCCGGAGGATAGAGAGACATGGCATCTTGATGAGCTGAGGTAAACCTCCAAATTGTCAGCCACTGAGACCAGTGCTCTTTGCTTCTGCAGCTTAAGTGGACAGAGAACCCATTCCTAGGATCTCTGCTGAGGCATCCTTGATTGCATTTCAAGAGGTGGTCCCTAAAGCATAAAGAGAGTCAGAAACCTGTCCAGGAGTCGCAAACCTGAGTGTAGAGGAATCTGACCTCAAATTGGGAAGATCTCACTGTTTTGACCATAACATTAGCCCACCTCCCTCATAGCCTCCCCCCCCCCCTTTTGAAGATGATGACTTCCATCTGGAGGAGAATCGCTCCCTTCCTTCCCGCAGCCTCCAGGTTCTGAAAGCACTCCAACACTTCAGGGCTTGTGTATGTCTGCCGTGGCCAGTACTGCCATCTTCGGAGTGGCTGCACCGCCCCCGCACACACACACACCCCCATCACCACCAAGTCTTATCAGGACTCACTAACGAGGGAAGACTCTCCACTGAGTGGATTTATTTTCTTCCCTCCCGAGGTACAAGCCGTATGGGTCAGAATAACTTACTCCATACTACTGAAGAAAAATCGTGCCTGGTTGGCTCCCCGAAGGACAATAGCTGCCCCAGTCCGTATGTAAAGCAGTCTCTGAAGCGCCACTCTGCAGCTGGGCCTTATTATCGCAACAGCGGCAGGCCGCCTTCCTCTTTAACTGTAAACGCTCCTGACAGCTCCAGTGGAGATAATTACGATGCTTAAGGGAACTTTCGGCCTTGCTAAAAATACTGAGCAACAGTCTGAGGCAAGGGAGGTGCTTAGGAGCAATCTAGTAAAGGCTCCCGGAGCTGGCGGCTGCAAGTGTGTGTCCGAACCCCCGTGGCTGCCTGGTCTCCACCCTCTTCGATGCATCCTCATCCATCATAGCTGCTGCTGAATCTCACAAGTAAGCTGGTGAAGCAACTAGGATAGACCTGCTGCTGCTCCATAGGAGAGATGGGCAAGGAAACAAAACTGGTGTTTCTTGGCTGAGGAGGACCTGAGCGGTCATTGAAACCCATGACACAGTTCAACCCAAATTCCCAGTGTTCTGGAAGCAGAGACCTGGCTACTGGGCTGCAGAAGTGACAGGTGACAAGAAACCTGCCGGCCACAATCTCTTCCTGCTGGCACCAGCTCAATGAGGAAGTTCAGCGGGAGAAAAGGTAAAAGATGGAGACAAGCTGGTCCTCAGGCCACCATGTGGGACATGTCCCCCATGCACCTGCGCTTTATTTACTCTTATAGGAGAGTGAGGCCCGTCCACTCTTGAGCATGCTTTATACTAGTCAGTGGTACTCACTTTAATCCCAGCATTGAAGAGGCAGAGACAGGAGAATCACAATGGTTCATTCATTGGGCAGCCAGTCTAGCTAAATCCATGAGTTTTGGGTTCCGCAAGAAACCCTGTCTCAAAATAATAATAACAATAATGGTAATAATAATGTGGAGAACAATCGAAGGTACCCAGATATCAACCTTTGCCCTCAATATTCTCATATGCATGCACACCGAGACACACACACACATACACAGCACATGTGCGCACACATACATGCAAAAGAAATAGGGGGAAAGAAGAAATAACCAGTTTGTTTCCCTGCTTGTTAAAGGCAGACTACAAGAGAGAGTTGTACGGACATCACTGACAACCTGGACAAGATCTCTGCTGGTCAACGGGTGGCTTCAAATGAGAGGTACAGTTAAGGGATAAAGGGAGGATACTGGGGACACCTTTCTAAAGGACAAAGCAGAGGAGAGCAAAGAAAAGAGGCAGCCTGGGTACCTCAAATGCTAGATCTTCCCCAACATTTGCATGGCTCGGCCAGCAGAGGAGAAAGGACAGCAAGAGGACAAGGAGCATCCTGTGTGATGAATGTCCTCTGGTAGCTGATGGAGCCAAAGGGAAGGGTACCTGTCAATCAGAGCTTAGAAACTTGTTGGGATAACCTTTTTGTATACTGTGTGATTCTCTCTCTCTCTCTCTCTCTCTCTCTCTCTCTCTCTCTCTCTGTGTGTGTGTGTGTGTGTGCCAGGAAGTACTCTACCAGAGAACTATACTTACAGCTTCTCATGTTCATTTTGGGACAGAGTCTGAATAAGTTTCCCACCTAGCCCAGGCTGTACCTGAATTTACATTCTTCCTGCTCTGGTCACCTAAGTGCAGGGGTAACAGACATGAGCCACTGTGCCTTGGTTATAATTGCTTTTAGCAGACTCCTGGGAAAGGAGTCCCATCTGAGCCTTTTGGATGGCTTTGCTACCTCGGGTGGCTTTATTTATGAAAGCTAGCGGGGTTTATGGTAGAGAAGAGAGCGTGCGCACAGTTATCAGCTCAGCCTAAGGAGGGGCTGAGGATACAGTCAGTCATGAATGGGGCTGAATGCAAATGTGGTTGCTTGTGTCTGTGCTAAACTGTGAGTGAAATTAGGCGTGAGCATTAGCTTTGGGGTCAATAGTGAGTAGTCAGATGTGAACATCGTGGTCAGCCATGATGTTGGTCAGCCATGATGTTGGTCAGCCATGATGTTGGTCAGCCATGATGTTAGTCAGCCGTGAGCTTGATCAAAGGTGGACAATGACAACTGGGAACACTGTCAGTGATGATCCTGGGCCCTGGCAGTGTGATCATGGATGCCTGAAGCACTAGTATCCAGTGAAGTCTCCAGACAGTAAATCTGGGGCTTTCTAAGATTTGTTTGGACTTTTGGAGTAAGACACATGGGCCGGCAACCGTCTGCATGTGCTGGCTCTGTGACTGGCCACTGGACTCGTGTGGGGAACTTGACTTTCTTGAACCTGTCAAAGCATCTCGCCGTCCGTTGCTTTTGATCTGTCTCTCCTACAGTAGTAAATTGCAACCACTAACATAAAAGCTTGCTGGATTCTGTGAGTCTTCCTCGTGGTATACTGTTTCTCAGGGTAGATTTGAGGGGAAAAGTGATTGAGGTTAAAGGCGAGGACCAAGGTATTCTGGGTAAGGAGAGAACTAAAGCATTCTGGGTAAGGAGAGGACCGGGATATTGAGTGTAAGATAAAGACCAGGGTATTCTGGGTAAGGAGAACTCCTGGACATTCTGGGTAAAATAAGAACGAAGCATTCTGAGTAAGATCAGGGCTCTGGCATTCTAAGGAAACACCTGCTATGGGAAAAACAAAATTGGAAATGTCATTTTCTCGAGGGCAGTATGATGAAAGAAAGGATAAAAAAAAAAATTCCCAGACACATGAAAAGAGGTAGAAGCAGACTCCATAACGTCCCAAGTGTAAATTAAAAGTAGGCAGCAGTAGCGTGTTTTTACCCCAGCAGATTGGCACACATCCCAACGCATGGGAACATGCTGTGTTGGTGAAGCTGTGGGAAGCCAGGCCTCACACATCGCCGCTACAAACACAAACCAATACAAGCTCCATATGGACGGACTTGGCAACAACCATCAGCTTACAGATGTATGTACCTCTGACCCTCCACTGGCACCTGCGAGCTTCCCTCACCTGCAGCCTTGCACATATGCCGCACGTGCACAAGAATATTTAATTGCCTCGTTTTCTTGTAATAACAAGTGATGGAGAAAGACCATATGTTCATCCATAAGAGACTGTCTGGATAAAGTGCATTGAACCATTCACTGGAATATGTTATAGCATGCTGCATATCTTTGGGGGGTGGAGAAGAATGAAACCATCACATACTGATGGAGAAAGAGAAGCAATTCAGAGTGGGAAGTGGGTTACAATACGCTTTAGACAGCAGGCGACTGTGTGTAAATAAAAGTCGAGGACATACGAACATATCTTGTATTTGTTGCTGCTTCCATGAAGATACCCTACAACTTGCAGGAAATGAGCCAAAAGCTATGCCTGGCTTACATTGGAAGGGAGTGGGCCATATGCAGGTGAGTATATTGCTCTATCAAGGGATTAATTTAAAGAATGGCTTGTCTGGAGGTGGTGGGATGTGCTGCTGCTTCTGAGGAAGTGGGTTGCCATTCGGCTGTTTTGGCCTGCTGTGGAGTCAGTCTCTAGGATGCCCTATCTGGTCCCTGCCTCCTGCTGTCTACACCGGGAGTCATAGAAGCTGCAGTTAAAGGCAGCATAGGTGATGTGATGTTGTTTCCATATTAGGGTATAAAAGGGTGAGCTAACAGGTAGCATTGTGTTTACTACTTGGTACTCTCCACAATTCACAAGCTGAAGCCCTAACTTATAAGTTGTTTGTCATTACTGGATGGAAGAAGAGTGACCAGAAAAGGTGACTCAGCAGTTAAGAGCAATTGTTGCTCAAATTTTAGAGGATCCGGTTTTGAAAACCATAACTCATTTGGTGGCTCAAAACTGTCCCATAACTCCAGTTTCAGGGGATCTGATGCTCTATTCCGACCTCCATGGTCACCAGACACAAACAAGGTGCACATGCACACATGCAAGCAAACACTAATGTGTATACAATAAATCTAAAAAACAAAGTTGAAGACATCCAGGCTTCATTCTCTTTCTCTTCCTTGATTCAACACTTTTTCCTTTTTGCCTTCCTCCTCCTCTCTCTTCCCATCTCCCTCTGTGTCTCTCCTCTGTGTATGTCTCTCTCCTTTCCCTTCCTTTGCTCCTGTCTCCTCCCCCATCCATGTTCTTTGTCCTTCCTTTCCTCCTCTTTTTTGACTCTTTCTCTCAGTTTCTGCCCATCCCCTATCTCTCTCCCTATACCAAGTAAGGAGACAAGGATGCAACCATCCTAATTTTAGTAAGAAAGCCTGTATCAGATGTCTTAGTTAGGGTTTTACTGCTATGAACAGACACCATGACTAAGGCAACTCATCTATAGACAACATTTAGTTGGGCTGGCTTACAGGTTCAAGAGGTTCAGTCCATTATCATCAAGGTGGGAACATGGCCGCATCCAGGCAGGCATGGTGCAAGAGGAGCTGAGAGTTCTACATCTTCATCTGAAGACTGCTAGCAGAATACTGACTCCCAGGCAGCTAGGACAAGCGTAATAAAGCCCACACCTACAAGGCCACACCTACTCCAACAAGGCCACACCTCCCAACAGTGCCACTCCCTGGGCCAAGCATATACGAACCATCACATCAGACATAGTCTGAGTCCTTGACCTTGGGTTTCCAGCTTCTTGAAGTGTGTTATCGGAGCTACTTTATCCGTGAAAGTTGTGAAGAAAGTGTGAACATAAGAGTTCACACTTGTTCTGGAGCAGTGTTTCTCAACCTGTGGGTCATGACTCCTTTTGGGAGGTTGAAGGGCCCCTTCACGGGGGTTGCCTCAGAGCATCAGAAAACACAGATATTTGCATTATAACTCATAACTGTAGCAAAATTAAAGCTATAATTTTGCAATGAAAGTAGCCACAAAAATAATTTTATGGTTGGGGGAGGGGTCACCACACCATATAGAACTATATTAAAGGGTCTCTGCATTAGGAAGGTTGAGAACCACTGCCCTAGAGGGAACCAGGAGCCATATCACAAGGCAACATTGTGGGGGCCTCTCTAGCAAGAAAGCAAGGTTGATAGCCAGCCACCTGTGTGACCCTGGAAGCCACCATCTCTACTAAAACCTTAAAGTGGCTGTAGGACCAACACCATGGTGACAACCTCATAAGGGACCCTGTGCCACAATGTCTAGGCAGCCTCCCTAGTAACAATTACTTGTTACACAGCAAGAAATACCTGTGTATCTGTACAACTAACTTCCCAAAGCTCCATCTCCTGAAATCACAAATAGTTCTCATGGTCAGGAATCAACACTGGCTTTGCCTCTCATAAAGTTTCAGTCAAGGTGTGGCTACAGTTGACCAATGGCCTGGGGGCTGGAAGGCACTCAGGATGCTAGAAGGTCTCTAATCCATCCAAACTGTAAGCAAAGGCTTTTCCTCCATCCACCATGAAATGAACCAATCCCCAAGGTGGCCTGGGGTCCTCCCAAGACATGTGGCTTCTCCCAGAATGAATGACCCCCCCTTGGTGTGGACTTGAGAATCTCACACTGTTGTTTTTAATGATTACCCATTGGTAACACAGTCATGGCTATTCTACACATCAGGGCACAGCTGATACTGACACTGAGGGCATGAAGTACCTTTTTGTGGAGACTTCATAGACAGATCTGGAATAGGCTGGAGGGTCAGTATACCCTCAACCTGAATGTGAAATAAATATGGGGAGGAAAGGTGATGGGTACAGAGTGGGGATGAAACAGATTTGCTCTTGAACCTTGTGGGTAGATTTTTGTTGTATTAGTATTTATTAATCCTGTTGGTGGGGTTTTGTCTGCCCCATTTGTTTATGTTCCTGAATGAAAGACACACACACACACACACACCCTTTATATTATATATATATATGCCTTTATAGGGTATATTTTTTAAATATGCTCTATGTAGCACAATAGCTGAGTGACTGCCTAACCTCCATGTTTCTAGAATCTTCCTCCCACCGATAATCCTGAGTTCCTACTTACTAATTTATATGTTCCATCTTGGCAGCTCCTGACCCAATTGAACAGCCTTTTAGGCTATGCTCTCCCAGCCCCTTTACATGAAGACTCTGCCTCTCTGTCCTACACTCTTCTCAGGCATGCCGTCTCTCTCCTCTTCTTCCTCCTCCTCCCAGTCCCAAGTCTGGGAAATCCCCAAATCCCACCTCTGTCTGTCCTCCCCAGCTATTGGCTCCTGGCATCTTTATTTACCAATCAGAACCAACTAGAGGCAGGTTCCCAGAAGTTATGGGCACACACTCTCATGCAAACAGGTTTGGGGGGGGATCATAATTGGCATTTGTAATACAAGCAGCTCCAGGTATCCATCTTCGTCTGTTTTATGTGTGAACCTCCGTTCCTCTCTCTTCATACCTACCGAGAACCTATAGATGAAGTCGGAACATAAACGATGGTGGACTCAGAATATCTGCCTGCATCTTTCTATATCTAGACGTCTGCCTTCGCCAGCATGGACAGCTAAAGCATATGTTGCATTTCAACTTCTGCATGGCAGGTCGCAGGATGCCGATAACTATTTATTAAGAATTCTTCTACTGCTGTGCTTTTAAGTTAGATCCAATTTTTGTGCTATTCGTAGTAATCATAGCCAATCTCAAAGCTTGCAGACCACGTGATTCCACATCTGTAGTGGTCCTTAAAAATGAAACCCTTACAATCTAAACTAAGGTGAGGAATGCCAGAGGTAAGGATCAGGGAAGATGGGCATGAGGACAAAGGATAGCATGTGGAAATTTCTGGAATCCTGATCACAATGCAAGTTAGAATACACACAGTACATCCCCAGAACTGAACAAGTAGAGAAAGGGAATCTTACTGTTGATTATTGTTCTGTGGATGGAGTACATGTGAGTTCAATGCCCGAAGAGGACAGAAAAGGGTATTGGATTCCCTGGAGCTAGAGTTACAGGCATTGTGAGTCACGAGACATGGGTGCTGGAAATTAAACACAGGTCCTCTGGAAGAGGACTGCAGAGCCATCCCTCCAGCCCCATGAACTTAGGTGTACCAATTGTAGATAGGTGCCCACAGAGACCAAAGGGCATTGTATCACCAGACGTGGAGTTCCAGGCACCTGTGAGCTGCCATGCTGGTACTAGAAATTGAATTTGGTCCTCACAGCCAGAGCTCCTGACTGCTGAGCCATCTATCCAGCCACGATGCTTTCTTAAGCTGTTGTTTTATTGAGATAGAGTCTCATTGTTGTCTAGTTTATCCAAGATCTGGAACTCACTATATAAGTACAGGATGGCCTCAAATTCTAAACAGTCCTCTTGCATTGACCCTCCACAACTGCTGGGGTTATAGGTATGAACCACCACACCCGGTTTTATTTGTCTATAATTTTTTTTTAAACAGGGTCTCCGATAGTCCCCACTGGCCTCACACTTGCTCTGTAGCCAAGGATAACCTTGAACTTCTGATCCTCTCACCTCAGTGCTAGAATTACAGGACTATACCAGTTTCATGACTTCTCCAGTCTGGATTCAAAGCATCTGTGCTCTGTTATATGGACAGGGGAGGAGCAGCATGGGAAAATGAAGGACTCAGCACAGGACTGAACATCCTGAATGCCTACAGGGCCCAGTAGTCGCCAAAGAAGACAGGAGCAATGGCAATAATAGCATAGAGGGTTCCAAGTGTCAGGCATGGGCCAGCTGACTCTCGGTGTCACAGTTCATTGGTCTCAAATGATCCTAGCGCAGACCTGGGCTCACATGCAGAGGTCTGGTTTCAGGGGAGACTTCAGAATCCATCAGTGTAAACTCCACCTGCAACCCTGCACCTCGCCCAACGGGCAAGAACGGGAAGTGGCACTGCGCAAACTCAACAGACACCTCTCAGCTCTGCGCCCTGCACCTCGCCCCGCGGGCAAGAACAGGAAGCGGCACTGCGCAAACTCAACAGTCACCTCTCAGCTCTGCGCACCACTGCCCTCAGGGAACACATTGGCAGATCCTTCATTTCTTGAAAGAGGTTGAAACTGGGATTTCTTATGAAATGTCACAACTTTAAAAATATCGACTCAGCTTGCTTCTCATAAGCTCACAGATCCAAGCTCAACCGCTGCGTTACAAGTCGACAGGACGACTCCATTTGGAAACGTCCACAGCGCAGCAGTGTCTCTGATTATATTTTTTTTTTTTCAGAATCTGGCTTGAAGTGCAGGAAGAAACCATCTTTCCCTTGCATGTTACTACGACAACACAAAATCCTACAGAGTTGGACGGAACTGCCTCATTTGGTGTTGACAGTTAATCACAATTGTCTTCTAGAAGACACACGAGATGTGTCCTTAGGGACATTCCCAAATAGACTTAACTCAGGAGGGAAGACACACCCTGAATGTGGACAGCAATATCCCATGGGTTGGGGTCCCTGATTGATAAAAGGGAGAGAAAGTGAGCTAAGCATGCGTATTTGTCTCACTGTGATTTCTGACTGTGGATGCCATGTGACCTGCCTCACTCTGACATACTGTACCCTCAAACTGTGAGTTAAAACACACTCTTCCTTCCTTCAGTGGCCTTTGTCAAGTATTTTCTCATAGCAACAGGTAGCAAAGACTTACAATTACTGTTTATTACTATAAGCTATTTGTATCATATAATACAGTTAGCTAATTATAGTTTATTGTAGTAGCGTATGATGATTGTGAGTTTGTGGTTCTGTGGTCTGAGCCAGTCTTGACTGATGGTACTTGGCCCTGCTTGAAATCTGTCAGCTGCCTGGCCTAGGCTGTCCTCAGCTGGAGGAGTCTGTGTCCCCACAAAGGATTGTTCTCCTCCATCAAGCCATCCTGGGCTCCTCCACAAGGAAGGATAGATACATTTTAAGCTTGGAGATCCTGCTTGTCTTATTTGACCTATGTGATATGACATGACACAGCCAAGAGTCACTCTCAGTTGAAGGATTCCCAGATCATATTGGCATGTGGGCATGTCTCTGAGGGGTTGTCTTGGTTGCCAACTGATGTCGGAGGACCCAGCCCACTGTGGGTGGCAGCATTCCCTAGCAAAGATTCCTGGGCTGTATAAGAAATCTAGCTAAGCATGAGCATGTGAGTGAGCCAGCAAGCAGCATCCTCTATGGTTTTTGCTTTAGTTCTGGCTTGAGTTCCTGCCCTAACTACATAGAAGCTGAAACAATCCCTTTCCTGCCCTACGCTGCATTTGGTCCAAGTGTTTTAATACTGAAACTAAGATGCTTTTCCTACTACAGCCCATTTCCTCCAAGGCAAGTCTAGAGGCCATATAGCCTTTCTCACTCTAGACAGACAGACTAAGTACCAACGCAACTTCCAGGCTGAGGAGGGTAAAAGGCCATGCACCTGCTCCTGTGGCTTGCCACTGCAGCTATACAAGCTGGGCGCCATGCTTCAGACTTTGCTGACTGCAACCCTGAAACCCCAAGTACAGAAGAGAACAAGGGAGCTCTCCAAAAGAGCAAGCCAGTGAACTTAGTCACCAATGCCAATGTTCGCCTGTGTCCTGGTTACTTAAGGAAGCTGCGCTTTCAACACTACCACAAAGTTAACTATGTGGACTGCATACCCTACACGGGATGGAGGGAGAGAAAAGACCTTGAAAAACGGTCAGCCTTCATGACCATCATAGACCTCCAGTGAGGGCTTCCATTCCTTGCATCCTCCAGGAATGTGTGGATCCATGGTACCATACTGTGCTACTGTTTGGAAGCCAGTGCCTGGAACCAAGGGAGAATAACCCATGGTTTCACTGACTTCAGTGTGCATCATTGACTCTGTTGTTTCTGGGACATGATGAAGGAGATGGTCATCCGGATAACTCAATTCATGGCATCCAGGAAACAGAAAGGAGCCGGAGACACAAGACATCCTTTTAACACGTACCTCAGTGACCCCTGCCTCTACATTGGGCTCATTGCTCAAGCCTCATAGAAGGATCAAGTGAATTCATACATGAAGCTGTGTTTTCGAATCCACATACTACACAAAAACCAAGCAATATTTGTATAGGAAACATGTACCCTGAACCTCCAAGGTCCTTCCCACTATTTTTAGGAGTCGAAGTAGCTAAGTATTAACCTTACATATTCCCACCGTTAAGTGAATTTAAGAAAACAGTAGTAGTTTGCATATGTCTATATGCAGTCTCTATGCATAAGCCTTAGAAATGCTAGTGATTGTGTGCATGCATGGCCCAGCTTGTGTGCACCCATTTCAGTGGATCTCTCCTGTTAGATTAGTTATTACATCTTATCCTATTTTCTCCAGACTCCAGGAGCAGCAGAGACTGCTCTGTATATGGTATGAGTGTCTGGTTCAGACCCCATTGAATGTCTGCGAAGGTTTGAATGGATGAAGTTTGAGCCACAAAGACCTTTAATCTAGAGAAGAAATGTTCACAAGAAAAAGATTGTCATGTGACATTCTGAATACTGTGTTGTTTTTCTTCTCCCTAAAGCCCCTGCAAGCCTAGACACAGGTGAATACACCCCCACACTTTACCGTTGCCTACCTGTGTCTCTAGAGAAGTACAAATGGTTTTTGAAGTCTAGAAAGGCTGTCTAGGAGTCTTCTTATTTTCCACTGGGTCCTTTGCTCTTGTGCCTAGACCTACATTATACCCAATACTGCCTGGAAGGAACAAGAGCTTGCCCAGTCCCTGTGCATATGCATAGGAAGTAGTGAGCTAATTTATAACAGCCAGAATGGTAAAACATGTTTGCTTAGAGCCTTGTGTCCAGTTTCTAGTCTCCAATTTCAGAAAGCTAATAAGAAAATTGATTTTCTTGCAGGGCATAGGAAAGACTTATTTCTTATATCCAGCACAGGGATTAATAATTCATTAACGAGCTCTATATGTCTGTGGAGAGATCCATTTGACAATGCTACAGTGACATCGGGAAGGCTGTCCGAGTCTTCCTTAGGCACGTAGATGCTTGTCCTCTTTTCTGCCATCGTCTCTCAGCTGCAGAGCAAAGTCAATGGTGTAGAACAGAAAGCTCAAAATGACGTTCATGTGAACAAAATGAGCTCTGCTCTAACATGATGACTTAATAATGTGGCGACCCATGCTTTTAATCCCAGCACTTAGGAGGCAGGTGGAACTCTGTGAGTTCAAAGACAGACTGGTCTACAGAGCAAGTTCCAGGACCGACAGGGCTACATGGAGAAATACTCTTTCAAAAACACAACAACAAGAATAATAATTATTATTATACTGGTGGTGGTGGTAATAGTATTCACAGTAATAATAAAGCCTTCAGATACCTAAGCCACTTGTCACTCATGGTCACATGATGACCTCTGAAGCACCAATGATCACATGGTCATTCTGGGCAACAAGAACAAGGCAGAGAAAGGAACTCAGCCCCTCTCAACAGAGTTAGACCTTCCTGAAAGCTCCTCCACAGAGACCTAGAACCCGATCACCCATTCACACCTAGCTGCAAGGGAAGCCAGCACAGCAGACCCAAGCCGTTGCCATCTGTATTAGTTACTTTACACAGTACTATGACAAAACACCTGACAGCAAGCAACTTGGAGTGGAATGGGCTTATTTTAGCTAACAGTTTGAGGGGCTACAGTGTATCATGTTGGGAAGGTATGGCAGCAGGAGCAAGAGCTGGTTATGTTACATCTATAGTCAGAAATGAAGAGCAATGGATGCTAGTTCTCAGCTCCTTTTCTCCTTTTCATTCTGTCCAGGTCCCTAACCGATGGGATGGTGCTACCCACATTCAGGGTGAGTATTCCTTCCTCACCCCAATCTAGAAACTTCCTCATAGACACGCCCAGAGCTTCATCTCTTTAGTGATTTTAGATCCTATTGGGCTGACAATTAATATTAATTATTTTTACACTTTCTATGGCTGGTAGTAAAAAAAAGAAGAAGAAGAAGAAGAGACACCAGCCATGCTTATCACATCCCAATCCTTGACAATGGTGTTTCCTCACACCTGTTCAGTTTCTCATCTTATGAAACTCCATGGCTCATTTCCATACCCCGCATCATGTTCCATACTCAACTTAGCATGTTCTACCTTCAAATGCATTCTGAGTCTATCTGTCTTCCAAGTCCCCTCCACAATTCTACACAACCCACCACCATGCCAACCTGGCCCCACCTCTGTCTTCATAGTGGATGAACATGACTCTCCCTTTCTCTTGCTTATATGATCCAATAGCATTCCCTTACACTGGGAGTGAACACCGGAGCTCAGTGTACCCCTGAGCTGAGACCTCGTGATATCTGAGCTCATGTCCCATCCCTGAACCTCAGAGGAAGTTGACTTCCATTCCTCCCACCCGCAGGGCCCTTCCCACCACAGGGCTTCTACACTCACTTATTCCTCAACTTGGGCAACATAGTCCCCTGACATTTGTGAACTGTGTCCTTCTAGAGAGTCCTTTCTTGGTGAAGATGTCCTTCTTCACAGATGCTTCCATCACCCCATATCTGAGTATGTGTCTTCACCTGCATCTCCTTGTACTCCTTAGCTGTTCTACCATCTCCACCATACTAAAGCCACCATTGGAATGGTCTTTTTCATGATGTACTTGTAGGCTGCTGTGTAATGTGACCCTACTCACTAGAACCCACTCCAACAAAGACAGCTGCTTCCTTTTTTAAAAAAAAAAAAAGAAACTATTTTGAAATGTTTTCTTTTTGCCTTTCATCCATCTATAATATATACACATATACATGCAATGTTGTAGCCGGTCTTTTTCTGCTTTGTGGGCTCTTCTTTCTTCCACCCTTCTCCACCCCTTTCTCCCACCCTTTCAACCTCTTAACGCTAGATAGAAAAGAAAGGGGGATAGGGAAAGAAGGAAAAAGATCCCTGAATAAAGTCAGGGGTTGGAATGGGGGTGACATTATCATTAGACCACTTCCTGCTGATTATCAGCATCAAGTTCCTTGGAGCAAGTTTGATCTTTCCTGTCAAGATATCTAATTTCTAGTTCTTCTTCCTTCTCTTCCTCCTCTTCCTCTTCCTCTTCCTCCTCCTCCTTTTCCTCTTCCTCTTCCTTTTCCTCTTCCTCCTCCTCCTTTTCCTCCTCCTCTTCCTCCTCCTTTTCCTCCTCCTCTTCCTCCTCCTCTTCCTCCTCCTCCTCCTCTTCCTCCTCCTCCTCTTCCTCCTCCTCCTATTCCTCCTTTTCCTCCTCCTCCTTTTCCTTTTCCTCTTCCTCCTCTTCCCCTTCCCCTTCCCCTTCCCCTTCCTTCCCCTTCCCCTTCCCCTTCCCCTTCCCCTTCCCCTTCCCCTTCCTTCCCCTTCCTCCCCTTCCCCTTCCCCTTCCCCTTCCCCTTCCCCTTCCCCTTCCCCTTCCCCTTCTTCCCCTTCCCCTTCCCCTTCTTCCCCTTCCCCTTCTTCCCCTTCCCCTTCCCCTTCTTCCCCTTCCCCTTCCCCTTCCCCTTCCCCTTCCCCTTCTCCTTCCCCTTCCCCTTCTCCTTCCCCTTCCCCTTCCCCTTCCCCTTCCCCTTCCCCTTCCCCTTCTTCCCCTTCCCCTTCTTCCCCTTCCCCTTCTTCCTTCCCCTTCCCCTTCTTCCCCTTCCCCTTCCCCTTCCCCTTCCCCTTCCCCTTCCCTTCCCTTCCCCTTCCCCTTCCCCTTCCCCTTCCTTCCCCTTCCCCGTCCCCTTCCCCTTCCCCTTCCCCTTCCCCTTCCCCTTCCCCTTCCCCTTCCCCTTCCCCTTCCCCTTCCCCTTCCCCTTCCCCTTCCCCTTCCCCTTCCCCTTCCCCTTCCCCTTCCCCTTCCCCTTCCCCTTCCCCTGCCCTTGCCCCTTCCGCGTCCCCTTCCCCTGCCGCTTCCCCTTCCCCTTCCCCTTCCCCTGCCCCTTCCCCGTCCCCTTCCCCTTCCTTCCCCTTCCCCTTCCCCTTCCCCTTCCCCTTCCCCTTCCCCTTCCCCTTCCCCTTCCCCTTCCCTTCCCCTTCCCCTTCCCCTTCCCCTTCCCCTTCCCCTTCCCCTTCCCCTTCCCCTTCCCCTTCCCCTTCCCCTTCCCCTTCCCCATCCCCTTCCCCTCCCCCTGCCCCTTCCACTTGCCCTCCCCCTACCCCTTCCCCTTCCGCTTCCCCTTCCCCTTCGCCTTCCCCTTCCACTTCCCCTTCCCCGTCCCCTTCTTCCCCTTCCCCTTCCCCTTCCCCTTCCCCTTCCCCTTCCCCTTCCCCTTCCCCTTCCCCTTCCCCTTCCCCTTCCCCTTCCCCTTCCCCATCCCCTTCCCCTTCCCCTTCCCCTTCCCCTTCCCCTTCCCCTTCCCCTTCCCCTTCCCCTTCCCCTTCCCCTTCCCCTTCCCCTTCCCCTTCCCCTTCCCCTTCCCCTTCCCCTTCCCCTTCTTGCTGTTTCTTCTTTGCACATGACTACTTACCAGACAATGACCAACAACAACCAACAACCAACCCTGCTTCTCAGAGCCCTAGCATTTACATACCTCTAAAAAATTCCCAAAATTCCAAACATCATACAATTGCACAAACTACCTGCCATGGGCAAAACCGTGCCTCTGCTAGAGCATGGGGCAAATCAGAGTCAGCTGCTACAGACTGGTCTAAAGCAGCCCCATATCCCACACTTGAAATTAAAATGAAAGCATAATAATTCTGCAATTTTAAAGAAACCAAAATTCAAAAATTGTTACTATATAACATAAGATGATAATATTCACCCCTAAATTTATCCCCTACTACTCTCCCCATGTTCCCCCCTCCCCCACCTCCAAGCACCCTTTCCCAAATTAAAATATACTTTTTGGATAATGTGCCAAATCCAATTAGTATTGTCCATAAGTGCATGTTTGTAAACATCCACCCCAGCCTACCAGTAGCCACAGAGTTGCCAGTACATGCACATGTATGTGCCCTCGCCTGGCTGTATCCTTAATAGTGATTCTACCCTAACAACTACCAACTGCCAATGGGTCCCCAGTAAAGGGTCTCTACCTTGGAGAGCGCCTGCACCCTACCTCCATCTATGCCACCCAGAGTTTTGATTGGCTTGATTCTGTGCAGGTAACCACAGTTGCTAGGAGTTCATGAGCACACATAGTCATATCATGTGCAAAGGCCAGGCTCTAGTGCTATGCCTGCCTGCCTGCCTGCCTGCCTGCCCACCCGCCTGCCTGCCTGCCTGCCGCTGCCACCTTCCCCTCCACGATGATAAGGACTAGTCTCTGAAACTATAAGCAAGCCCCAACAAAATGCTTTATAAGAGTTGCCTTGGTGTCTCTTCACAGCAATAGAAAAGTAAGATACCGTTAACCATTCTCTGGGAAGGAGCAAACCATGAAAAGGACAAACACAGGAATTACTTGGGTGCAAATTTGTAGGGAATGGATCTTGGGAGCATCTTCCAAGACACCTGCCCTGACCACTCTCTAGGGACTTCCTGTCCAACCCAAAAGAACCTAGAAAAGAGAGCTCTCCCACAGTGATGAAACTGTACCAGACAACTTAATAAAAACTTCTCATTTCCTGCTGAGACGTCAAACAGTTGATTTCCACGTGGAGCCCCCATCAGCTATGATAAACCCATTATAAACTATCCCTGCTGCACCCCTCTCTCTTTCATGGCAATGTGAAGAATGACAAAAATTAGCCAAAGAGATTTTCTCCAAAATCCAGCCTTGTCTTCCAGCTTCACCACTCACCAGTGGAGATGCAGCTATGGGCGGAAGGACAAAAATGTGCAAGATGGATTACACTCTCACTTCCAATTATAATGAGCTATTAATTATACAGCTTGGCGTTAGCTTGGACTATAAACCACTCATACAGAAAGAGCTATTTTCTCTTTCCAGTTGAGTTCCCCATGATTACTTTCCAGCAGGAGAGATGAAGCCTCCTCTTAGAGAGCTTTTACCTCCCAATGGCTGACATGGCAAGGTAAGGAAAAATAAAATAAAATAAACTTTGAAAATAATCTGCTATTGAGAACTGCACTAGTCCCTGTTCGGGCGCCAAAAATGTTGAGGCCCTCTCCACTCCACTCTTGGCGGCCACTGTTTCCCGGCCCAAGCTGCCGCTCCGGTCCACGTGTCGGGGTTCAGCAAGAGAGAGAGTGAGGATGGACTCGAAGAATGGAGCCAGACAGAGTGTGATTCAATCCCGTTTATTCTTCAGTCTCTCTTCTTCTCTCCAAGTCCCAAGTCCCTAGTTCCTAGTCCCTAGTGCCTCCAAGTTCCAAGTTACTTCTTCCAAGTTCTCTTCCAAGTGCCTACTACCTAATGCCTAATTCCTACTCCAAGTTGTACTCCAAGTTGTACTCTCTGAAGTGTCTGATTCTCTCATCCATCTGCCTCTGCCTTTTATATGTCTCACTTCTAAGCCATGCCTTTTGGTCACACCTTTAATCATGCCCTTAGGTCTTGTCTCTAAATCTGATCTCTACACTTCTAAGTCACACTCTTAAGTTACACACCTTTAATCTCACACACCCAAGGTATCTAAACCAAGATTATCAGAGTGTGCTCAGCTGTTGTAGGCTATTGTAATCCAAGTCTCATGTCAGGGTATATGGCTCAAGATGGCTGCAAAGCTGATAGCTGCTTTCTGCTAAAAGTTGACCCCCAACAATCTGCACGTGGCTAGTAACTCCTGGGCTGCCCACCAAGACTTTAGATCACTCTGGATGATGTCAGCTTGAAGCTTGCACCTCCAGTGTCTGCAGTTAACCCACTGAGCATGCTTGCTACCAACTGTCAGGATTTCACACAACACTTTACATGCTGATCGGTCAGGGAAGCACTGATTTCAACTAAGGCTGAGACTGGTCCATGCCATGTTTGAATGGGAATTCGCTCCATGTTTCCCTCTTAAGACCCCTGAAGGTTAAAGTCATGTGCTCATCTGGGGTGCAATGGGTGGGTCAACAATCTCGGGCTAGTGTTTCTGAAGTATGCCCAGCTTTTAGATTCAACTCCTGTGGTGCTGCCATTTTATTAAGTATTTCCTAGAAGACCAAAGACTGGCGTTAGCCAGAAACACCTTGAAGTGTATTTCTATTCTTGTCATTATTGTTAGTGTTTGACACAGAGTCTCAAATGTCCCTGGAACCAACTATAGAGCCAAGACTTATAATGAACTCATGATCCTCCTGCCTCTACCTCCGCAGTGCTAGGATTAGAGGCATGTGCCACCATGCCTGGTTTTATGTAGTGCTGGGGTTCTGTGAGAAATAAGAGCAAAAGGTTCATGTTAAAAAGTAAATACAAATGGAAAAGATGGCTCAACAGTTAAGAGCACCAACTGCAATTCCAGAGGTCCTGAGTTCAATTCCCGGCAACTACATGGTGGCTCACAACCATCTGTAATGGGATCCAACACCCTCTTCTGGTCTGAAGACAGCGACAGTGTACTCATATCCATAAAATAAATAAATAAGTCTTAAAAAAAAATAAATGCACATATGTAGCAGATGTGCAGCCTGGTCTTCACGTAGGTATCAAACAGCTGGAGCAGGGTCGATCCCAAAAGTTATCACCTGTATACAGAATATGTTTTTCTAGCTGTGCTGCCTTGTCTGGCCTCAGTGGGAAAGGAAGCCTCTAGTCTTGGCAGAGACTTGGAAGTACCAGGGCAGGAGGATGGGCGGCGGCGGCGGGGAAGGCACCAACTCAAAGGAGAAGGGGAGAGAGGAGGATGGGGGAAAGACTGTGGGAGGGGCGACCAGGAGGGGGGCAGTGAGCAGGATGTAAAGTGAATAAGTAAAAATAAATAAATAAATAAAATCAGAAAGATAACCATGAAAATAAACAAATGTTCCTGAATCATCTTAGTCAAGCTACTGATAAACAGAAAACACTGGGACCCCCGGGAAGCCAGCTACCCCAACCTAACCCCTGTTAGTCTAACCACCACCACCACCACCACCACCACCACCACCACCACCACCCTCCACCCCACACACAAACTACAAGCAAAAGACCACAAGAACAACAACAACAAAAAAAAAAAAAAAAAAAAAAAAAAAAGGGGGGGGGACTCAACAAAGCACAAAAAGTCTACAAAAATACCATTGAGTTAACTATGTGTTCGCCATCTGCTGCTGGGCACCAGGCCTACCCTTAAGTGTGGTTCATATGACCTAGTGAGACTCTACTGGAGGAAATTAAATTTTCCTTTGCAAGTGGCTATCAGTTGGAGATGGCTTCTTGGTTAGAGGTGGGTACTTGTGTCCACTTCCCCCTCTCAGCAGTGTTAAGTTTGAAAAGAAACAGGAAGTAAGAAAGAGGTAAAGAGACTTCCCCCAGGGCTTTTGTTGAAGGAGGGGAAAAAAAGGGTGTATATACAAAAGACTCAGTCAACTGTGCCCTGCTTGTTATTCAGCTAATGAGGAAAGAGAGGAAGCAACCTGTCTGGGGCTATGAAGACTGTTGTCCATCTCGATCTACCCAGAGCTCCCACCGGACTTCGGAAGGATGGAAAATTAACTGCCTCCGTTTCAGGACCCTGAGTCTCCCGTGCTCTTATTTTGAAGTGAAGGCCTGAGCTTGAGCTTGGGTCAAACCTACAGCACCGAGTAACCATAACTAAGCTACATCCCAGCCCCACCCACGAAATTCTTAAAGGAAACTCAATTCTAACTTTTCACGAAGACCTCGAGGCCTCTCGGAAGAGATCATCTCCAGTGAGACGCACAGGAAATAGGTGTCCCGTGTCCGTATTCCATTCTGCTTCTTCACTCCCTAAACGGCATGCGTTCATGGGTCTCGAAGTCACTGAGTAACAAGGGAATAATAATGGGTAGTTAGTGTCTATTTTTGTGGCTTTGTCTTCTATTATTTATTATCTGTTTGTCGTTCTTGTTTGGGGGTTTGTGGTTTTTGGGTTTGTTTTCTTTGTTTGAGACGGTGTCACCGACGCCGCCTCCGCCTCTGGAGAGCTGGAATTAAAGGCATGGGCCTCTACTCCCAGCTGCTGCTTGTTTCTGAGGCAGACCGTTGCTACTTAGCTCAGGTTCCTCAGGAAACTACAATCCTCCAGCTTTACCTTCCCACATTTTAGGAGAGCAGGCATGTACCAGCACTTCCGCTCCTCCCTTATTTTTAATAGAAGTTGGTTTGGGGGGGGGGGGGATATGTGTGCGGTATCTCTGCCCACCATGTATATGTGTGTTGAAATGTGTATATTCGTTCCTATGTATGTGTGTTGGAATGCATGTGCGCGTGCTTCTGGACACCTAAGGTTGGTGCCGGAGATCTTCCTTCTTGGCTCTTCTATCTTATTTTTTGAGTCAAAGCATACTAATTACTAATTAAACCCAGAGCTGGTCTAGACAAACCCTCATTTCTAAAGCCTGAATTTAAAACATTAAGATGTCATCCTGAGCCTCGTCACCTAAATACAAGGACACTCCTTTGAGTTCCAACTCGTGAGCATTTACAGTAAGATGGTCCCACCACACACACAAACACACACAGACACACACACACACAGACCGGCACCCACCTGCCCTCCCACCCACACAGACAGACACATACACACATACACACACTCAGACCCACACACACTTGCCCACACACACACACACACACACACACACACACACTGTGGTGTTTCTCTTTGTTGGGTAATGCCATTTATAATACAGTAAAAAGGCTGCACCCAATCCAAATTTATAACCATACACTTGCTTAGTTTTGGAATCTGTTCTTTCTGGCCATGTGCACTGCTTGAAATCTCCTTTCATCATAGTTGATGTCTTGATGGTGCCATCTTCCACATCGATCTTTTTAATCATCTCCAATTGCATTGTTAGAGTAAATCCCCACAAGCAAAATAGTTAGGCAGAGTACGATTCATATTTTTAAGGTTACTGAAGATGGGTGTATTGGGTTGTACACCTCTCCGATTAAGTTCTTATTATCGTCAGTATTCATTTTGCTATTTATGCTGTGTACTTAAAGCCATCATTTATACCTTTATAAATATCATTTAAATAGATATGAACTTGGGTGCTGTGATAAATTCTGCATTATACGTTCTGGTATACTCATTAAATGTGCATTTTATACATACACTTAGATAAGTATTTAAATGTTCGTCTGTCTTCTATCTATACATTATATGTACATTGTATTCCTGTAACAGTTCTGGCAGCAGGAACCTGTCTATGGTGCAGTGTTACTACAGAGAGATGCTGACGTGTGCTCTGAACTGTGGTTTATCCTAAATTGAAAGTTACATCCCATGAGGCCATGGGAGCTGGTAATGTTAGCATGTTTGCACCCTTACTATTGTTTTGAGTCACCAGAGTTTTAGCCATTTATCATAGAATCCATGGTGACAAATTTATCTTTGATGTCCCTTCTGGTCCCACAGGGCAGAAAGTGAATTTTTTTTTAAATATCCAGATATTTTATTTGTGTTTTTCCCCCTTCCCTTTTCCCTCTTGTTCCAGCCCTCACTTTGGTCCAGCTCTCTCCAGCCCAAAGGTTTTTTATTTGGATCTCATTATGGATGGTTGTGAGCCACCATGTGGTTGCTGGGATTTGAACTCATGACCTCCGGAAGAGCATTCGGTGCTCTTAACTGCTGAGCCATCTCACCAGCCCAAAAGTGAATGTTTTAAGCTGAATCAGGATTAGGGATGACATTTCCCTCAAGTCTCCATCCCCACGAACCTTGGGACTTTTATTCAGTATTCCGTGTACACAAGATGGCAGAAAATTCTGTGGTCATCTGGTCTGTAAGCATCCAGGGTCTGGTTGACACATGAAAAGACGATATTAACTCAGCTGAGAAATTATGTGTGTTGGCGAGCTGCATTAAACTGCAGCCCCCAAAAATACATGTCCCAAGAATCTCAGCAAACACAATATAGGTGGCATCCTGCTGGACCCAACAGGGGTCCTTGTCACACGTAGAGAATGGACAAATCAGGGACACACAGAGACAATGCAAATGCCAGGGATAGATATCAGAGGATTGAGGCCAGAAGCCAGGGATTACCTGGTACTGCAAGGACCTGGATGAGGTGGGAATATCCTTCCCGAGAGGCTGGGCTGGAGCGCCATCCTACCTACACCTTCATTTGAGGCCTTGGCTGCCAGGAATATGAGTGGGTAGTATCTGTTGTTTGAAGTCACCAGACATGGAAGTCTTGGGGATGAACTAAGCTGAAGGACTTCCATCTGCCTGGGGACTCACACTGCCCTCTTCTCTGCCCCATGATCCTCTGTAGGGGTTCCTGGTACAGATAGACCTGTATTGCTTCCCTGTGCCTTCTGAGTGGGTCTTACCACTGATGGTCCAGCAGAAGAACAGGATGAGGAATGAGAGGTAAGTCTCCCCATGTAGCTGCTTGTATTCTAATGCTAATTTGTGCCACCCAAATCAGTTTGCAGGAGAGGATCTGTACCTGGCTTCTGGGAACCTGTCCCCAGTTAATCCTGATAGGTAAATAAAAATGACAGCAGCCAATAGCTAGGGGCAGGGAGAGGTGAGGTTTAGGGTTCCAAGCTTGAAACCCTGAGGAAACAGGACAGAGGAGATCTGCCATGCCTTAGGAGAGTGTGGAGGAGAGGAGAGATGCCATGCCTGAGGTGTAGGCAGGAGAGAGAAGCAGAGATGCCATGAAAGGGGGTCAAGAGGATGTGGCCCAGAGGGCTGTTCCATTGAGTCAAGAGCAGCCAAGATGGAACACAGAATTAGTAAGTGATAACTTGGGATTATTGGAGGGAGGTAGATTCTAACAGCATGGAGGTTCGGCAGCAGCCCAGCTATTGTATTGCTTAGGACATATTTGGGGGGGAGGCTTTGTTTAGATATAGAGGTTGTGTGTGTTTCTTTCATTTGGGAACATAGACCATTGAGGTGGGAAGCAACCCTGTGCCCAGGATGTATTTATTAGAAATATAATATTACATACCCATGGAACCAAGAGACCTGCATGCACACACCCCCCCCAAAAGGCTGCAGTTCCTATGAAGGGCCCCCTGTGCATAGCTCCTCTTTGGGTAAGCCATATCCCCTCCATATCGTCAGGTCTATGGAAGGTACATGTTCCCCCACACACACCACCCCCAGGCACAGGCAACTGGCTGCTTCTTTCCTATCTGCTGCCATATCTATATACAAAATCCTTTCAGAACACCTTCCTCACTGTTGATGGGCCACTTGTTCTCGTGGGGCTCTGACTGACAGGCATTTATAGATGATGAGTGACAGTTACATGGACACAGGGTGATATTATTCCATTTGCTATTAGGCATGCTCAAATTTCTCTGTGACAAAGTGCAAAAAAAAAAAAAAATGAGAACAGATTTATCTTCCCTGGAAACGGAAAGGTTATAGCAGCCATGGAAATGTATCGCTAAATCACCCGTCTGTGAAAACATCCAAGCTGTCACCTCTCTCTGCCCTAATGTCTGCAAGATGGCTGCTGGACTACCAGCTATCACACCTGAATTCTGCACAAGACAGAATGGCTCCTATCTCTCAATGGGTCATTCTAGATGATTCTATTCAGAATGGGTCACAGATTCAGACTGGAGATACACTGCATTGTTATTTAGGCAGCAAAGCCACACTCTGTTGAAAAAAAAAGAAGCAGAGAATAGATATTTGACATCCGTGTGCAATTAGCACTCTTTGCCAGTAACCAAAAACTCACTGTCACAAGTGTCAGTAACCAATTGTCACATGTCTCAGACCATGTGTGGCCACAGGCACAAAAGCATAACCACGGCTGAGAAAACTGTAAGAGGTGGCTAAGTTGCTGGCCATCACAGAGCCTAGGGACCTTGTGTGGTTCACCAAGCTTCGTGCTTGATGGAACTCAAGTGAAGAGCTGTCACCTGTGACCTGCCTGGGTCATGCTAGCACACTTCATAACTAGCATGGTCTAGCTTGTCCCAGCTGAGTTACCGCCAGGTGTGTACAGCCTTTGACACTTCCACATAACACTGTCATCTATAAAAATCATACCCAAGAACCTCACAATCAAGTCACAGGATGTACTTGCACGTGGCATGGGTCCTGTTGGGCTGGGGGGGGGGGGTCTCTGGGCCAAGGTGACTGGTGGGAGACCAGTGGTCTCAGCCCTTGGGCACCCAGACGCCACTGGGGACCGCAGAAGGACTGAGACAGAGGGGGCATATGGGCTGGACTGGCCCACAGCTGAAAGGGATGAGGGAGAGAAGCTCCAGCAGTGGCCCATGGGGTAGTGAGACCCTTGATCACGGCAACTTGCTTGGCTTGGTCACGGCTGGCTCGGCTAGCTTGCTTAAGTTGGTGGCCTCCGTGGCTGGAACACAGAGAGGTCCCATGGAAGATTAGGTGGTGGCTCATTAGTTGAAGGCCCCCTCCACGGAGATCCCAAAGACAAGAGGGAGTCCATGGTTTTAAAAGTTTTATTGTCATGGTGGAAAGTGAATGTAACTGTACCCCCTGTCCTCAGGGCGGGCCTGAGGTTAAATATCTTTTGTAAGGAGGAGGGTCTGGGAAGGAATGCTTAATTGGCTATGCCCTCTGGCCTTTAGGTATCTTATTAATATGGAGATCTCTTGAGTCTCTGCAGCCTGCAATCATGCCCTCTACCTGTGGAGGGGCTGGCTGGTAGGGGCTGAGAAGTGCAGATCAATGGAGATCTTTGGCCTTGTGTCAGGAGCCTGTAGTCTGGGAGCATGGCCAAATGCATGCCGTCCCTTGCAGGGATACCTGTTGGGTCTCCAGCCATCTCTAGCTGGTGCTTGACCAGAAACCATGCTATCCTTTCACGGTCCTCTGCCCCACAACAGGAGAAAAATATCTCAAAATATTTTAAGTAACTATGATTTTGTGTTCTACTGCACTGATATCTATCCTTGGCTCAGTGCAGCCCAGAAGTTGAGCATACCCATTAGCTAGCCTCTCTCACTACAACCCAGCCCAAACTAGTATAAACAACAAAGATAAATTATTCTAAAGACAAAGATAGTGGTGTTGTGTGGAACCAAGATGTGAGACTTATAGGAACTGCCAGATCTAAGAATGAAAAACCTTTGTTTGTTTGTTTGTTTGTTTGTTTAGAGATAGGGTCTCAGTATGCTTACTATGTAGATCTAGCTGTCCTAGAACTCATTGCATAGAGACAAAGCTATCCTGTTTCTGCCTTTAAATCCTGGGATTAAAGGTTTGCACACACACACACACACACACACACACACACACACACACACCATGCCTGGCCCTGTGAGCTCTCAGTTACTGCTCCAGCACCATGCCTGTCTGGTTGCTGCCATGCTGGTCATGGACTCTAACCCATTCAACCTATAAGCCCCAGTGGCCTCTTTCTATGTAAGTTGGTGTCTCCACGGCAATAGAAGAATAACTACAACACAGACATTCGTGTCTTGAACCTGTATTTAAATTTGCTGCGTTTGCCACTGGCTCCCTCATTCATGTGTGAGGTATAATCACCAATGATTTCATTTACATAATGACGTTGATAACACTTGGAAAGCTTAAAGATTTGTTTTTTATTTATGTGTCTGTGTATACATGAGTACAGATGCCTCTGGGGGCCACCAGAGGGCGCCAGGTACTCTGGAGCTGGAGTTAAGGAAGGCTGTGAACCACCTCCTGTGGATCCTGGGAACCAAACTGGGGTACTCTGTAATAGCAGTACACACTCTTAGCCCCTGAGCCATCTCTCCAGCCCCAGAATTTGGAAGTTTATGTGTGACATATTATTCACCCTTTGGATGGGGGCGTAGTGGGTGGGACAAATCACCCAGCATGGCAGTGAGCCAACAGGTCCACAGACCATACCGTGCACAGCCTGCATGTGCACAGTGAGGAAGAGAGGCAGGGCAGGACCATGGAATCCTGGCTCTGACCTGCACGTGGGGGCAAGAACCTGCTTTGGCTAGGAACTTTTCCCTAATGAAAAATCCAGAAAGTTCTTTTTCTCCACTTACAAAATTGTCAGGTTTGTTTTTAAATTACCTTGAGCAAGGTCAGTTTGCATGTAGTCTGTGTGAGTGAACTTCTCCAGACACCTTTTCATGTAAGAGAATAGCCTCTGTCTTATAACACACACACACACACACACACACACACACACACACACACACACACACACACGCACGCACGCGCGCGGCACAGTTTCTCTTATCTCCAGTCTGACAATTAAAACACAGATATGCCTGAGGCCTTCCAGACAGTTTCTGAGACATTCAGACCTTGCATTGAAGGCCAAAACCTTTTGGTGTTCAGAATAGCAACTTTCTGCTGACATTCAAAAGCTTCTGAAATCCCCAGTCAGGAACTTGACTCTAGGGCCTGGAGAAGACAGCTCCACTCAGTGATTAAGAACGTGTGCTGCTTTCTCAAAAGACGTGGGTTCAGTTCCCAGCACCCACACTGGACACACACAAGCACCTGGAACTCCAGCTCCAGGGAATCTGACACCTTCTTCTGGTTCCAACAAGCGATGTATATACATGCACATACCCACACACATACACATAAATAAAAATCATTTAAAAGATAGAAATTGACTCTGATATCAGAATGGGTGCTGCCTGTCTCAGCTCTCCACTGCAGAAAACTTGTGTCAATTTTCTACAGGTATAAGGTTTACACATAGGTAGAAAGTACCCAAGTCAATGTTGGTGTAGTATGCTGCATCCAGATGTAACCAGATGTTTATATGGACACGATAACATGGTAAAATAGCCTATGAGGTCTGTCCAGAGAGGAATTCTAGTCTTGTCTTTAACACTCATTGATAAGAATCCTGCCATGATATTGCCAACAGGCTATGGTCCTTATATCATGCAATTTACATCTCTCTGTCTCTTTGTCTCTCTCTGTCTCTTCTCTGTCTCTCTCTCTCTCTTTCTGTGTGTGTGTCCCCCAGAGGCCAGAAGAGGATATCAGATCCCCTGTCAGAAGTAGGTGTTGGGAACTGAACTCAGCCCCAAGCCCCATGCATTCATTTAAACAACTTGTTTAGATTTATTTTCTGTGTCTGGGTGTTTTGCCTGCATGTATGCCTGTGCCCTAGGAGGTCAAAAGATGTCAGATCTCCTGGAACTATAGCTACAGACAGCTGTGAGCCCCCCTCCCCGCCCCCATTGGGTGATGGGAATCAAAGCTTGGTTATCTGCAAGAGCAGCCAGTGATTTTAATGGCTGAACTATCTTTCCAACCCCCATGAATCTCTCTCTTTTTTTTTTTTTTTTTTTTTTTTTTTTTTTTTTTAATGTATAAGAGTAACTTTAGTGAACACAGGTTGGTAGATCTGTTTGGAAAAAAAAATCTCTATGCCCCAGAACCCTCCAACACAAACAACAAAATACTGGCTTACTCCAGACTTGCCATAAGGACATTCAGAGGGAGTGTGTGTCCATGTAGAATCAATATATCTTAGTTTAGTGTTACCCAGGGATGTGCTTCACTTGAAGCCAGGGGACATTTCAGGCCACAAAAAGTCACATTCTTTCTTACACTGAGTTCTTAATTTAGGAACTGCAAAGTTTGAAGTGCTGATCAATACGCCATACTGGCGGAGAGCTTGACCTACAAATGAGCATCTGGTGGAGAAAAGGTGAGTTGTGACCTTAAAGGCTAAATTAAAGTCCAGAGAAATGCTATTCTTGACATTAAAAGATATTAGGCGATTATACAAAGCAGACTGCCTGTAGCCACAACCAGGATCTCAGCTCAGTGTATCTCAATGGCTGTTACCACAGCAGGGTCACCTTAGGCATGTGACACCCTTTTCTTCCCCAGTTTCAGATTCCAAACTTTCTGCTGAACCCAGGAGTTTGTATTTCTCAGCTTCCCTTGCAGCTATATGTGGCTACGGGATACAACTGGAAGTAAGAGTGCTCTTGAAAAAACGAGAATAGGTGTCTTTGTTCTCACTTGGAATTCAGCCATAATGGCAGAGCTTAGGCACCCTCCTCACACCCCAAGCTAGGAATGGCCATCTTCATGAGGGGGAGGGAGAGCAAGATGGAAGAAGTGTGGGTCGCCCACCCCATGGAAGAGTGAATCCACCCAGTGAGTCTTGTTATTTGAGATAGAAAGAATTATTTTCTCTGTTGTTTAAAACCACTATTCATTTTGAGATTTTCTGGGGTGTGTGTGTGTGTGTGTGTGTCTGTTATGTGTACCTGTGTGTGTGCTGGGAACAAAACCCAGGACCAACAGAACAGTCAATGCTCTTTACCACTGAGCCATCTTTCCAGCCCCTACATTACGATTTATAACAGTAGCAAAATTACAGGTATGAAGTAGCAATGAAAATAATTTTATGGTCGGGGGGGTGGTCATCAGGACAAGAACTGTATTAAAGGGTCACAGCAGTAAGAAGGTTGAGGACCACTGCTCCACAGAGATTTAAGAATGGGACTAGTGACAAAGATGGCGTGGAAGAGTGGAGGAAGGGAGGCCTTGCCAAGGTGTTCACTGGAAACATGTCCCCCACAGTTTGAGTATTTTGCAGAATGGGATGGGGGTGCTTTTTTGAGAAAGACTCATATATCCCAGGCTGGCATGCAACCTTCCTATGTAGCCAAATTTGACCTTGAACTCCTGACGCCGCCATCTCACCTTCCCCTCCCACCTCTTCCAAATGCTGGAATTAAGTTGTGGTCCACTGCACCCAGCCAGTTGTTGGAATCCCAGTTCTCAGTGGTGGTGGGAAGTGGGGGCCGGTGGAGAATCACTTGAGTCACCCCTTAAGAGGTTGATGATGCCACTCCTGGGGAAAGGGGATCCTCTCCGGAGTGGGTTGCTTACAAAAACGTTAGCTTAACTCGCCTCATGCGTTGTTTTCTGTGTGACTCCAGCTCAGCTCTGCTCTTCCGTCATGGGACAGTGAGAGCTCAGGCTCCTGCCAGATGTAACTGCTGAGCCTCAGAGTCTGACCCACAAGCCCGTTCATTTCTGTGCCTCGTGCATTAACTGGCCTGCCATGCTTGGCCATGGTGGCACAAAGTAGGCAGAGACATGTCCCCCAGCTAATAGGGGCATGTGGATAAATGAGAAGGGAGGCAGATTCAGTCACAAAGAGCCCTTCCAGGGAGGCCATCCAGCAACCCGGAGCATTTCTGTCAAAGGCAAGATACTTCAGTGTTCGAACATTTGTGAACCTCCCTCCCAGGCCCACATGGGGAAGGTGTCCCCCCACGTAGAGGCCTGCAACAGTCTACCTCATAGGCTCACTTGAAAGGACAGCTGTAATGTGCCCCTGTGAGGAGACAGGGCCTACTGTATGGTCTTTAGGTCATTATCTGCACTCGGGATGACTGCCTCCTCTTTCACTTTCATTTCCCAGAGGTGAAGGGAGCAGTTTGACTCTGCCAATCAGTCCTGTCTTTGCCCAGGCTCAGAGCCACAGAGCTTGATAGGTTATTTCTCCACCGAGGGTGAAATGAGCCAATTCAAGCCAGATTAGATTATATTAAAGGCAGGTTTATGGGAAGCTGCTCTCTGATGGGCTAGTTCTCTGGCCCCAAGGATCAAGGCCAGGGAAGTTGTAATGGGAAAAGGATTGGGGGAGGGAGGGAGGGGAGAAGGCAGGGGAAGGAGAAAGAAAGAGAAAAGGGACTGCATGCATGGACAAAGAGAGGAGAGAGATCAAAATGTCTCCATTATATAGGGAGGAAACTCTGGGGGGTGGGGGGAGGGCAGCCCAGCCCCTGGGCTAGAAAGTTCAGGGGTGGGGGTGGGGTATGGCAGGTAGGGACTGAGGGATGCTGGGAGAACCTGGAGGCCAGGTCTGCTTTGATATGTAAAACTATGCACCTCAGACCCTTGTCCTGGGGTTGGATTCCAAACAAAGCCAACCAGGTATGGACTAGAACCTCCAAACTGTTGAGTCTGCAGAATCTGCTCGTCTTTATCTGTTCCTAAAGTGTCTGGTACAGAAAGGGAAAGATGTCACACTTCAGCATAAGTTCATGTCGAACCCCTCTGATCAAACATTCAAGTACTGTATTTGTTTTCTTTTTTCTTTTTTTTTTTTGGTTTTTTTCAAGACAGGGTTTCTCTGTGTAGCCCTGGCTGTCCTGGAACTCACTCTGTAGACCAGGCTGGCCTCGAACTCAGAAATCCGCCTGCCTCTGCCTCCCAAGTGCTGGGATTAAAGGCGTGCGCCACCACCGCCCGGCTCTGTATTTGTTTTCTTAGGGACCATGTTGTTGGCATGTGGGGGGGGGGCTGCTCCCTGCAAGAGGTATTTCTGGGTTAAATAAACAGTAGCTTTAAAAAATATATATGGCTGATGGTAACGTGCTTTATTGGTTAAGAACCCTTCCTTCCCCAAAGTGCATTTGCAGATGTAGCTTAGTGATGCTGGCACAGTGGTCAGTGACGTCATCCCCAGGCAAAGGAGAGGCAAGCATTCCATAGCATCCGGCTTTTGTAAGTAACCGTGACACCTGACCTTTGAATTCTGACATGGGACCTCTACATACCTCTCCTGAAGTGGGTTTGAACTCTGGGCTCAGAGGAGCTGCTCTGGAGATTCAGGCCTTGTTACTTGCGCCCCTTGCCCCCACCCCCACTCCCCTTCTTGTGCCCAGAGAGGTAAGACCCTAGCTCAGGCCAAGGGCCAAGGAAATGGACACATTTCTCAGTGTGCCCCCAAATGCTTGACGACCAAGCGGTGAGGGATTGCTGCTGCATCCGCTGGAGCCTTCATGAAAGTGACGGTGCTGCATCTGAGGTACAGAACAGAAAGCCGAGAATTACATCCTATGGAATCAAGCTCTGATTTCATCCCTGAAGTTCTGGTTTACAAAGTTTGCTTCCTTCCAGCCTGCTTCTCTTAAAAGGAGATGCTTGCTGCTGCTAAGAAAAGAAAAAGGCCCAGATGTGCCTTCTGAGTTGGAGCAAATATGATATGGATTCTGATTCCTCCTCCGTTTCCTTCAGAGCCTGATACTTTCCATGCGCAAGTGGCTCTTGGCTCCATTCGTCTTCTCTCCTTCTCCAGGCTGCTTGCTTTAGCACAGGTAGCCATTCCACATCCTGCTCACAGTAGCACAACCTTGTTGAAATTTAACAAAAGGGCCACTGGAGGTATGGAGCACCATTGTAGGGAGATCTCATGGAAAGATAACCACACACACACACACACACACACACACACACACCCAGCTAACCACCCATGCTCCAGTGACCTCCTGTCACAGTCTTGGGTACCACTGTTGTGTGGAGTATTGTGACTTCAGTCAACACTCATCCTCAATTCCCTAGCAGGAGAGAAGAACGCCCACCCAGCCTTCATCATGAGGGCCATCCAATCATTGTCTAGGCTCCATGTGATGTCATACAGATGGGCAGGGCCTCTTTTGGAAAGTATGCTTGGCTCTCAGGGGCAACAGTGAGAAGTGACACAACCTGATACAACCCATTCACAGACTCTCCAGGGCTTATTAACATGCCAGCCACAGCCTTCCTCCCCACCGCCCCCATGGCCATCAGGACCCCGTGAGGGCTTGCAGATCAAGATCATATCAAAAACGCTGCCATCTCCACTCCATTGACAATCCTGAACCTTTTGTTTCTTCTTTGTGAAGGCAGGGGAAGGGTCTGCTCGGTGGTTGCTTCTAAATAAGCCTCCATAAGTTGTAAAAGCAGTTCTTAGAACGCTCCTCCAAAGGCCCCTGAGATGCACCTCCATCTCCTGCACTGAACTACAAACAACGTCTGTGACTGAGCCATAAGCACTTTCGGCAGTGAGCCTACCAGCCCACTGAGGACTGACCTGTAAGCACCTCTGGGACTGAACCACAAGCACTTTCAGAAGTGAGCTATAGGTCCATCCAGAACTGAGCTCTAAGCACAGCAGAACTGTCAGCCAAACAGGAGGAGACTTGGGGGTGGATGTGTTTCTGGGGACTCTTAGATTCCAGTGGTCCAGGACTGGGTCCCATCTCTTGATGTCTACCTGGGCACCTGGCAGTTGTTGGGACAGGTGTGGTGAGCACAGACTTCTATCATTTAATCCGCCAAGCTCATCTCCAGCTTCCTGATGAGGCGCTGGTAGGTGTCTCTCTCCACCTGCCAGGAATGATGTGTCCTCACGTATTCCCTTCCATTGGTCACGATTTCCTTCTCCAGTGCAGGATCACTAACCAGTCTCTTTGCCAACTGAATGAACTCCTGGAAGACAGGAAATGGATGAGAAACACACATGAGTGATGGGTGGAAGAGGGAACCCTGGAGAAACACCTTTTGTAGGGGCCGGAATCAGAGTAATGCAAGCATTCGGGATTAAGAAACACTGTATATGTCCGGTGGCAAGATGGTGCAGTGGGTAAAGGTACTTGCCACGGAGCTTAACAACCTGAGTTCGATCCCCAGGACTCACCTGGTGGAAAGCTGGGTCCCACAAGTTGGCATTTGGCCTCCATGTGTGGCATGTTCACATACACACACATCCACACACACCAGGACACACCACATCCACAACCATCTACTCACACTATTCTCGTTGCAGCTTTGCAGTGATCTGTACCTACAAGTAACACGAGCACACACAACCCCACAGATCTGTGCCCACAAACACCTGCTGAGAAGGTCGGGGGGGGTGGGGGGGAGAAACCCTGGAGCTGTCAATCATGCTCCTCCCCAGTCTTCCCTGGTCCAACAAGAATCATCTCTTGGCCTATTTCTGCAGTCGGCGATGGTTCTGCAGAGACTCGCACATGGTCAGAGTGAAGATATAAGTGACTCAGCCTTAAGTGGGAGGTGTTCACCACGCCCTACAGGCTCACGGAACACCATGTGGGGTGTTAAAGATGGTAAGAGCTGGAGGAAGGGGTACAGTGGTGTGGAATGTTGTATAAGACTCTGAGGAGCCTTAGCTACTGGGGATCCCCCCCCCCCCGGCCCCCAGTGAACCACGCAAAAGCAAGAGAAGTTTATTTTTCCAGCATGTTAAGGTCATCCTGAATCTAAAAGGAGAGGTGACAACCTCGGCGGCCTGGTCGGCCAGTTTTTATGCAGTTTTCAGGGTAGAATAGAGCAACAGCCATTAGGCCCAATGTGGTTGGCAGAACAGTGTGACTTTGAAACTGATTGGTCCTTAGAGTGGTAGCAGGAATGGTTGGCCTGCCCTGAGGAATGTGTCCACAGGCTCTGTTCCCCCTGTGGTCTTCCTGAGGAATGTAATTCAGACTCTCCCTACCAGAGGGGGTCTGCTGGAACCCTTCAAAGGCTCTGAGCTAACCTCTTCAGTTTCAGCTATGGTTCACCTGCATAAGACTGGGCCCACTGATATTCTTTCATGGATTGAGAAGCGGCACACCCCTTCCTGACAAATCTGTAACTGGCTCATGGTTGATAGGGGATAGAAAGTGTCCTGATTAGATCTGTATCCATTTGACGCCTTTTCGGGTGACCCTCAGTTGAGAAAATAACTTCATTGGCCTGGGAGCGAGTTTATAAAGCATTTTATAATGATAATAATAATAATATTAATACTTAATGTGAGACGGCCCAGACCACTGTTGGGTGGGGCCACCCCTGGGCTAGTGGTCCTGGGTATTATAAGAAAGCAGGCTGAGCAAGCCACGGAGAGCAAACCTGTAGGCAGCTGTTATCTGTGGTCTCTGCCTCAGTTCTCCGACCCCAGGTTCCGGCCCTGTTTGAGTTCCTGGCTTCCCTGATGAAAGACTTGTGTTCGGTTAGGAGTCCCTGGCTTGTCCTGCTCCCCGACTTGGGTCTGCAAGTTTCATTCCTCCCTCTCCCTCCAACCCTGCCCACTTGAAAAGCCTGGAAACAGAAAAGGAGAAAAAAAGCCCAGTCCTGCATTCTGGACTGCTGTCCCAACCCCCTCACATAAAGTCACCAGCCTGCGACATTCCCCATCCCCCCAACAGGCACAAGCCCAGCATGTGGCAGACATATCATTTTCCCTCAGTAACACCCCTTCACCCTCACCCCACCAACACCCCCTCCTCTGCTCTCATTACCCAGGAGCCCATTCCCAAATAAACCTGCCCTTTTTTGGCTTTTTTTTTTTTTTTTTTAATTTATTTTAAGTATATGAGTACACCACCATCGCTCTCTTCAGACACACCAGAAGAGGATGCCAAGACCCCATTACAGATGGTTGTGAGCCACCATGTGGTTGCTGGGAATTGAACTCAGCACTTCTGGAAGAGCAGTTGTTTCTCTTAACCACTGAACCGTCTCTCTAGCCTCCCCCCCCCCCTTTTTTTTTTTTTTAATTCGGCTGAATTGGCTTATTTCTTCAGGGGAGAAAAGCTTATCAACTCGGATTAGGATTTTGAAGCCAAGCCAGGCGGTGGTGGCGCACGCCTTTAATCCCAGCACTTGGGAGGCAGAGGCAGGCAGATTTCGAGGCCAGCCTGGTCTACCGAGTGGGTTCCAGGACAGCCAGGGCTATACAGAGAAACCCTGTCTCGAAAAAAAAAAAAAAAAAAAAAAAAAAAAAATTTTGAAGCCAAATAAATCCTTTCTTCCCCAAGAAGAAAGGTTTTTGATTATGATGTTTTTATCACAGCAATGAAATCTCAAGTGTAAGAAAGGTATTTTCTTCAGTAGTATAGCTACCAGTAAAGAGTCCATATTCATGAAAATAACCAAGTCACAAGGAGGAGGAGCAGATGGAGGAGGGGCAGGTGGGGGAGGAGAGAGAGAGACAGAGAGAGAGAGACACAGAGAGAAAAGTTACTCAATGGGAGGAGAATGAGCAGGAAGGAGGGATAAGAGACAGTAAGCAGGAAGAATGGTCCAAATACATTAAATAGGTATGAAAATGTCATAATAAAACACAGTATTATATATAATTAATATTATAAATAATATATTAATTAATCTTATATTCAATGTTATCTAATATTATACAATACTTAATATTATATAATATATAAATATAACATCAATATTATATTTAATAGCAATAATTACTTTCTCTGCAGTGACCCAGGAGTCACGATTTCTTCCCTCTTTTATGGCCACAACTAGAGAGCCTCAGCTCACACACTGGGGTCAGAGAAGCTCTTCACACCAAGGACAGTGCCTGGTGCAGAAGGAAGCTCTGGGACTCAGGGCCAAATCTGTGTTCCAATTCTGCACCACTTCTCTCTGCTGTGTGATTTCCGACATGCTAGTTCCCACCGCTGAGCTCACACTGACCACCTGTGGTAAGGGTCCATGAGTCACTGAAGAATGATACCCCCAGACCCAAATAGTATGTAAACACAAGGAGTGTTTTATTCTGCAGAAATCCAGCGTGCTGGGTTCTCTGATTACCAAGATAGAAAGACAACCAAGTGAGCTTGCAGGCCTGATTTAAAGCACATTAGGGGATTTCTGGGGTCCAGAGCCATTACCAGGATGTGGGGCCTGGAAACTTGCTGAGGAATCCCGGGGTAGGTGAGCTTTATCTTACTGTATCTCTAAGCATTCCAGAACCATTAGGCTGGATGGAGGGAAGGGTTTGGGGGGCTAGGGTGGGGAACTGTGGCTGGAGAAATAGCTGAAGAGGTCTGGAAACTGCTGCTGACCCATTGTCCTTGCTTCAGGCCAGGTGGCAGGGCAGCTTCTGAGGCCTGGACTGGGCCTGGAATTGCCCAGTTCTTGGAAACAGAGATTTAGGTCTAGTCTCCTTAACTGCCAATTTGAAGCCTGTCATGGAGTCAGCCTCGCCTTCTCACTGTGAATGAGCAAAGGCCACTGTCCCCTCAGGCCCCTCAGGCCTCATGCACACCGAGCATGAGAAAGTCCGGGTTTTATTTTCTTGCCTCTGCTCCTGTAGCTCTCCCTTCAGACCACAGACCACAGACCACGTGTGCGTTATTAATTGATGCATCGGGGGCCTCCTGCTGACCAGTACTTAATTTCAAAGCCTCTCATAATTAGAAAAATTAAGATGTATTCTGATATCAAAGCTTGTTTAGGGAGAAAAGGGAGCATCCATTATTTATTCTGCTTGCAAGGAATGCTGAGCTAGGAGGCCTGGGTTTAAGTTCACAAACTCCCCTTTCCTGAGGGAGACAAAGAGGCTTGCAGACAGGACTCAACTGTCAGCCAGAGCAGTGGTGGCAGTTGCTACCAAATCTCATGCTGACAGGGCTGGGGCAATGGCTCAGTCAGGAAAGTGCTTGCCTTGCAAACAGGAGGGCTTGAGTTCCATCCCCAGCACCCACTGGAAAGAACTATACAGTGGCTACACACATGTATAGTCTTTCAGCACCAGGAAGGCAGAGACGGGAGGATCCCTGGGGCTCACTCACAGGCCAGCTCAGCTTCCTTGTGAATTCCAAGCCCATGAGAGACCCTGTCATAACAAATCAAACAAGCAAGGGGAACAGCAGCTGATGTTATCCTCTGGCCTCTACAGGCACCCCACTACCTGCATGCATACTTGTGAGCGTGCGCGCGCGCACACACACACACACACACTCTAAGACTCTTGTGCAGAAACGCATACACACTTAATTACCATTGTAACCTTCCTCCATCAGGTCTAGTAAATGCCAGCCAGGAGACAGTGTCTGAGATTAACGCGCAGTGCTTTCCCATCAAGAGGGAAAAGCCACATATCCTCGAAATTATTGTTAATTAAATGTTGAATGCCTTTTATAGCTGGCAATATAAATAGCAACATTTATGTGGGTGGGATTTTATTTTTATGTATTATGTACACATTTCTAGTAAATTGGTATTCTTTTCATCATAAAAACATAACGTATTTATTCCCAACATGTGGCAGAACAGCATTCATATTAAAATTATTCGATGGGCTTAGCACTTGGGAATATTACTTTACGATGCTGGCTGTATCAGTGATTTATCTGATGTGGAGGAGTGGGCTGAAGCCAGGGCCCTTGCTTACTATCTCCGCAGGACTCGGGGTAATTTTAGAACAAAATCCTAAGTGATGGTGGATAGGTTCTGATAAAGCACCCAATTTATTTATTTATTCATTTATTTATTTATTTATTTATTTATTTATTTTCTTAGTGAAGTCTTGGAAGAGAGGGTTTGAAGCAAGAAAGGTAGAAGCTAGATATATCAGATGTACCTTATGGCTGGCTTAACAAATGGGCACTGGGAAAGAGGGGCAAGGAAAACAGAGAAATAGCCAGACCCCACACACACACACACACACAAAAGGAGGGAGGGAAGGAAGGAAGGGAGGGAGGGAGGGAGGAAGGAAGGAAGAAAAAGAAAGAAAGAAAGAAAGAAAGAAAGAAAGAAAGAAAGAAAGAAAGAAAGAAAGAAAGAAAGAAAAGAAAAGATTAGATTCCCTGGTACTACAGTGACTATCTACGGAGACTGGATACTGTCCCCAAGAGTGGCTAAGCCACTTGCCACCCATTTGTTCCTGGTCAAGGACTGTCTGTAAAGTCAACTGCCACAGATCCCGCATCCCCTTATACAAGGGTCTTTGCTTTGCAGCTCCAGGACCACCTAACCCCAGCTTAGCTATAGCACAACCACTGAGTGAGTGGCTTGCCCCAGCTGGACCAGCAGAGGTGCCCACATGGAACTCAGCCATGAATACCCAGGACTGCAGCCCCAAACTTACCTTTTCCTTCCTCTCAGATGAAAGAACCAGCTTTTAATGTAATGTGGTCTGAGGAAAAGACTCCCATGGATGACCCTATTTGTCCATACTGACTGTGGTGCTGTGGGGTGAGCCCAGCTCATTCCCTTGACTCAAGAACAGAGAAAACCTGAGACTTGCTCCCAAACCACAGAAGCTGGCAGAGGTCAGGAGCTAGGACAAAGATGAGGGGTTATGGCAAGGGTCAGGAGCTATGATGTCTGTGACTGGTCCATGCTCCATGGCCTTGCATGAGTCCAGGGTAACATCAGTCTGCGTAATGAAGACCCCCATACTCGGGAGACCCTTCCTCAAGTCTCAGGAAATCACGACCACCCAAAGATCACAAGAAACCATACCTGGATGCAATCAGCAGAGGCTTTATTAGGGAAATTGGCCGGCGGTCAAACCACAAGCTCTCTCTCTGAAGAGCAAGGTTTGGCCTCGAGTGGCGGGGCTAAGGGGTCTTTTATAGCATGGGGTGGGGAAAGGAAGGCATTTTCATGCGGTTACACATACATGATTGGTTGTTTTACAAATTTTGAACATAGCACTGGGAAGACCAAGGGAGGGAGGGGTAACCAAGAACAGTGGAACATTTCAGAGGAATCTAGCCCAAATGATCTAGAGTCATGTGAAAATCACTCTGCACACTCATTCTTCTCAAAAATGTGGTTTTACCATATCACTGCCCTACCCTGTCAACTATTAACTATTTCTCACTAGCTCCACCCGTAGAGCCACAGCCCTGTCACTGTGTTTTTACCACCCGAATGACTTTCATTCTTTACAGCCAGTTCCTGAAACTGGCCTGGCTTGTTTCAGAGAAAAGTTTCCATGTCCTTAAAAGAACTTAAAAAGCATCTATATATGTATATATTCTATAAAAATGATTTTTATAATTTTTCATTCTTCAGTATCTGTAACCTACCTAGGGCCACCACACCAGACAGACCAAAGAACTACAGAGTAAAAGTTTCAGGGAAATGTCTGTGGAGTACACACACTAAATGGGGGTAGAGTAAGCAAGCCTGGAACAATCACAGGTTCTACAGAGTTGTCACCCCAGAGCATGCCAGAGTGCTGACTTAAGCAAGTCAAGTGGCCTTGAGGGAGGGGCTTTCTTTAGGACCAGTGAGGCCCCCTTGCAAGCCAAAAAGGCAGGGAAGATGAGCACACTAAGACAATGAGAATGAAAACTGTGCGCAGAAACACCGGTCTTCAGAGAGCTCAGAATCAAATGAGTACTGATGCCTATAAATCAGCCTCAGGAAAACCATGTGCCTCCCATCCCCCAGTGAGTAGCCAGTTGGGGGTGGGGAGACACACTCATTAAGTCACTCAGAAACACAAAGGACAGGGCAACTAAAGAAAATGAAGGTGCAAACCAGAGCTACCTCCAGGGTTAGAGGTGTGCAGGACCTTGCTCAGTCAGACACCTGCAAAAAGTTGTTGTTGTTGTTTTTTAAGTGATATAAACAACCATGGTTTCTCTTCAAACAAGAACTGTTCCCAAAGTTTACTCTCTTTCCCTGTCATCCTCTATTTTGGTGGAGACTATATCTTTTCTTTCTTTCTTTCTTTCTTTCCTTCCTTCCTTCCTTCCTTCCTTCCTTCCTTCCTTTAAAAAAAACAAAAAAAGTAACATTTAAAATAATACGTATTCTTTGAAAATCTTCTATATGTATACAAAGTATCTCAATCCTATATATACTCTCTCTCCTATAGCCCTCAACACATCTTCATCTCCTCTTTAAAAACAAAAAGAAAAAAAGAAACCCTCACTAAGATTAGTAGCACATCATCGAGGATCATCCACTGGGTTGTGAGCATCCTACCAATAGCCACATACTCCTAAGAATGCATTACTCTCCCCCGTCCCACAGCCATCAACTGCCAATAGATCCTCAGCCAGGGCTTCAGCCCTTGAAGCCCCTCCCCTCTGTGCTAGAGTTTTGTGTGGCTTGATCTTGTGTGGGTCTTTTGCAGGTAACCCAGTATGGCGGCTTGAATGAGAAATGTCCCCAGCATTGTCTTAGGTGTTTGAACACTTGGTCCCCAGTTGGTGGCGCCGTTTGGGGGAGGTTTAGGTGGGAGAAAGGAGACTACTTGGGGGGTGGTCTTTGAGATGAAAAGGGACTCTACAGCCACTTTTAATTAGCCCTCTGCTTTGTGACTGCAGCGAGGGATATGAGCTCTCAGCTTCCTGCTTCTGCCCTTGTATGCGATGCTATCTACACATAAACACATAAACAATAAACCACTTTCTTCTGTAAGTTGTCTCGGCCCTGGTGTTTTATCACAGCAACAGGAATGTAACTAAAGCACATATCTGTTGTGAGTTCGTGGGTACAAGGACCACATCCTGCCCAGCAGACAGCATTCCACAGCTCTCCTCCTCATCTTCCAGCCCCATCCTCCAGGAGCTTGGGACTGATGAGGAAATAGCTGGCTTATTCACAGATGATTAAAAGAAGAAATGAAAACTGCAGATCCAGTGCTATGGTGGGAATCCAGCTGTTCCCTGGGCCAAGGCGAGCTCTCCAACAGAGGAGCTAGCGTGGGAATAGCATTCTGCTCAGAGCAGCCCCTGTGGGTCACAACTAGTGGGTTTGGGCAGAGGAGGGCGTAGTGGGTTCTATGCAGGAGCCCCAGCATAGCCTAGCACGCATATCATTCCCTATATGCGACAGGAAGCACAGAGGGTTCTGACAGGTGAATAGTCTTCATTATTTCAAATGGGTTCCTTTGCTCGGGGGCCAAGAAAGTCTCTGCAATGGAAGTGGCTGCTGAGATAAATAGCTCTATTAGGACCAGGTGCTGCCTGGCACAGATGGGGCACAGTAGATACTGGGTTCAGCTCTGTCATGGAGACAGAACCCACAGTAAGTGGAGACAGCCAGAAATACAGAGCACCAGGCAGGTGACTGGGCCTTCTTGCAGTCCCCACCTTCTCCTCCAGGATTACCCTTCCAGTGACAGCCCAAGGGTGTCCTCTAAGGGACACCTGAGGCACCTGATGACTTCTAGGGTGCTGAACAGTGAGCACCTTCTTTACAGTGAACTCTCATGAAGCAACACTCTTCTGCTCTGATTCATCCCAGGGGCGGAGATGCCATTAGATCTGCCCTACACCTGGGTACCAAAACTGTCCACACACCTCTATGCTTGGAGAAGGATCCTGCAGTGGGATTGGTTGAGCCCTCATTGGGTACAGGTAGATGTACATACAGGGTACTGAAAGAATAAGGAAAGGAAGGAAAGAAAACCCTTCCCTTTCTGTCCCTCTGGGTCACAACTGTCCCCTTCCCTGGGTTGCAGGCCCATCCCTAACTAATCTCTGTTTCTTCAACAATAAAGAAGCAGGTTTGTGAGTCAACAGGTGTCTGTGTGGAAGATGGCAGGGACACCACAGAGGTCACTAAAGAAACCATGTACCTTCTCCCCTCATGTTTTGGGGAAATTTTTGACAAGCAGAATTCTCCTGACATCACCCTCGATGCCTTGGTACTCAGGCCTACATCAAGTCCAGATGCTGAGGTTCAGGCTGGCGCTCACCCCAGGTGCAGCTTCCACATTTCCTGAGGCGTGAGCCCCATCTGGTGGCCCTTTCTATCCAGCCACAATCATCAAGCCCAGGTTCCATGGGTCACTAGGGACTTTGCCTCTGCTAGACTGTGCCATCTGTCTCCAGCATAGGGTGGTTGTAGGCCCCAGACAGGAAAGGTCCCTTTGACTGATAAACCAGGATGAATAAAGGCTGAGAGAATCCACCTGGGGGTGGGATGAGAAAGTACCAGAAATCCTCCTGAAAGGAGAACAGTAGGGAGGGAGGAAAGGAAGGAGAGAGGGAGAGAAGGAGAGAGGAGGGAGGGAGGGAAAAAACAATGAAGGGATGGAAGAAAAAAGGGAAGGGGGAGAGTCACAATGAAGGAGGTGAGAGCAACTGTGTGTGGGGGTGGGACATATTTGCATAAGTGTATACCTGCATGTGTGCTAGCTTGTGTGCATGTATATATGTGTGCGTGTATGCCTACATGTGCATGTATAACCATTTCTGCATCTCTCACCTGGGCTGGACCTTGCAGGACCTCAGACCAAGGAGCACAGACCCACTCTCTCAACCCTCTCATGGTAATGCGACAGCCAGGACTCACAGAGCTAACTCTGTATGGTCCCTGTACACACACATAGACAGGCTGGGATGGACTCTTCCGAGAAACCCAGCCAAGGCCCAGGGCCCCTCTGTCCAACACTGCAGTCAGTCCTAGCCTACTCTGCTGGGGCCTCTGAGCATCCAAACATACAGGGATGGGGAACTGGATGCTTAGTGACTATTTAACTTTTTTTTTGGGGGGGGGGGAGGTGCCCTTTAAAAAAAAAAAAACGTATAGAAGTCAGAGAATAACTTGTAGAAGTCGGTTCTCTCTTCCCACCATTTAGGCCCCAGGGATAATACTCAAATCTTTAGGGTCAGTGCTAAGTGCTCAATGGTAAAGTCTGGCTCTAAATTTAAATGTGAACTCTCTCTAGATTTGATGATTCAAAATCTTCTTCAAAGCAATTGGCACAGCATTTGCTACTTCCAAGCAGAGGCGTCTCACCTCCATATTCTGGATGAAGGAGTAGCAGACAACAGAGAGTACCCACGAGCCACTGTGGATTTCAGAGGGGAACAAGACCCCTGAGCACCGCCACCTTCCAGGTGGGACATGAGTTTGAGAATAGCATTTCCCAGAGTACCTTGCTTTTCCCAAAACACAATCAAAGCCATCCATGCTTAAAGAAAAAGATGTCTTTAAGAAAGATGTAAGCCTTGAGAAGAGGATGCAGCTCAGTAGATAGATTGCCTGGTTGCCCTAAGTCTGATGCTCAGTACATTCAGTGTGTCAGTGGCCACCTACAATCTCTGCACTGGGGAGATGGGGTGGGGTGGGCTGGAGGATTAGGCATTCAAGGTCATGCTTTGCTATATAGTGAGTTTGAAGACAGCCTGGGCTACATAGACATTGTATATACATACATACATACATACATACACACATATATACATACATATATACATACACACACACACACATATATATATATATTTCTTTTAAAAAGCATAAGCTGGCTGTACAGAGATAGCTCACACCTTTAATCTCAGCACTTGGGGGACAGAGGCAGGAGAATCTCTGAGTTTGAGGCCAGCCTCAAACTTGGAACTCTACAAAGTGAGTTCCAAGACAGCTACGGCTACACGTGGAAAACCTATCTCAGAAAGAGAGAAAGAGAGAGAGAGACAGACAGACAGACAGACAGACAGAAGCTCGAATACAGCACATCATTTATAAACATTAGCCACTGCCACCATTAGTGTCCCCCAATTTATTTCTCTACAGCTGTTTAAAGAGTCAAAAGAAAACCTTCTAGAAGATCAACTCGAGCCGCCCTTGAAGAACCCAACCCTGACAGAATATGAATTCACAGAGTCTATTAAATGTCATCTAGATCTTAATTTTGAAGCTATAAAACTAAGCTATAAAAACACCTAGGAAAGTCACTGGACTCCTTCCTTCTTCTTAAATGGAGAAATAACCAGATTGTTGTGGTAATGAAAAATCAATGCTGAGCGGGTCCGGGAAGCTTCGTTTCAATTGAAATTTTCCAGAGGTAAAGTGTACAAACCCAGAGATTATTCTGTCCCTATAGTGAGATGTGTTTAGTCATCAACTTTTTAGATAAAAAAAAAAAATAGACATAGGTATAGGATATAAATATAGAGATATATTATATAGATATATGTATAGATATGCGTCTACATTAGATATAGAGAGATTACATATAGACAGACATAGAGATAGATAAATAGAGATATGCATATAGATACAGATGTGGAGAGAGATGTAGAGGCAGCTGTAAATGTAAATGATTCAGTTGCCTCTACTTATAAGACCCCCCCAAACAAATGCCCCCATGCTACTTAGTTTTTGTCACCTGGGTAGAGGAAACCTCAATAAATGAACTTTCTCTATCTGATTGTCCTGTGGGTATCCCTGTGAAGAATTTTCTTGGTTATTGATTGATGTAGGGGAGCGTAGCCCACTATGGGCGGTGCCACTCCTAGGCAAGGCAGTCCTGAGTTGTATAAGAAAGCAGGCTGAGCAAACCAGCAAGCAGTGCTCCTGCTTCTGCTGGAGTTATCACCCTGAATTCCCTCAATGATGGACTGTGACCGGGATGTGTAAGCCACATAAACCCTTTCCCTCCCCAAGTTGCTTTTGGTCATGGCATTTCCCACAGCAATAGAAAACTAATACAACCCTTTCCTTTCAGATTCTTTTCTATGCTCTCATCATGGGGGTGGGGGTGGGGATGAGTGTACAGGTTCTGGCTTTTATCATTCAGCGTCCAAGAACAAAGGCTTAGGGGCAGGTGAAAGTGGGCGGGTACCAAATCTCCATCTCTCAGTAGCAGACTTTGAAGGGTTAAGCCCTCCAAAGGGAAAGGGGGGGAGGGGTTAGAGACAGAAAAATGCAACAAATAAAGACTGAACACACCCTGTACCTCACAGCTGTCACCAAGGATGAACTTGAACGTCTTGTCCTCCCAAGAGCTAGATTTATAGTTACATACTGCCATGTCTAGTTTCAGGCAGTGCTGGTGCCTGAACCCAGAGCTTCATGTATGCTAGGCTGGCCCTCTACCAAGTGAGCCTTATCCCAGCATCTAAAATGGTCCTCTTTCTAGTGGCCAATCCAGCCACATTCTTCAGTCTCCACATCCAGGCATGCTGCATGATCTACAGGTTTCTTTCCCCCCCCCCCTTCTCCTCCTCCTCCCTTATGTGCTGCCTGGATGAATTTAGTTTTTATAGTCCGCAAACCAAGACCCCCCCTTTCTTTGCTGACTGTCCACTGAGCTCCCAGACTCTGCCCACCATTCCTGGCTGTGCACTCCACCTCCTTGCACAGGTCTTACCCTCCCCCACCCCGCCCCCTCTGAACACTTCAGTCTTTTATCTCCAGCCCTACATGGGAAAAACCAGGTTTCTTTATGTTCTCAATTAAGGGATAGCAGCTAATGCAGAATGGGTAACTATATTTAGCCTGACTTCAAAGAGCGTTTATGCTTACCCATTATTTATGTGCTATGCATTGCATATACATATTTTAGCTCCCAAAGCCGGTGGTCTGACAGGACAGTTCTTCTTAATAAATGAAGTGCTGGTTCTCATACATATTTGAATGCATATTTGAAATTGTTCATGCTTTCCCTGCCTCCCAAGTCTAAGTTCCGTGGTTGATTAAAGCAATGCCAGCCCGGAGTTCCTTAAAGCTTGCGCTATTTGTTTTTAGAGCAACGTATCCCAGCATACACTGCGTGTGTGCCACATCCGTGTCTCGCGCACTGTTTCGGAGTGTGAAGAATCGCAACTCTTCCCGCACAGAACCAGGAAGGGCTGTTGTTCTAAACATCCTTTGGTTAAGCCAACGTGAAAGCGGTGGGTCCAAACACATTTCTGAATAAGTTCTAAGTTCTGTAGTGATGGGAGTGGGGTGTTGGAGCTATCTCTGGGACTCGGGGGGCTGGGACTCACCTGAGAGGACCTGAACATGAGAGAGGCAGGGTGCTATGTGTCCCTCCAGGGTGAGAACAGAGGCCACAGAGCATGCTGGACAGCTCTCCCTCTGCCAGGAGCTGGGAGGCTTACAAGAACCCCAAATTCACGGATGTTCTTCCCACACACAGAATTCATGCCAATGAGGCAAACACGGGGAAAGGTCTCTCTTTACCTGAGGGTTTGAAAACAGCAGTCCCGTAACTCCGTGTTCTACCACAGCCGAGTTCCCAGGGATGTTCCTGGCTAGCACGGGAACTTCCAAATCCATTGCCTGTGAAGACGGGAGGAGCGAGGATGAGGGTAGCATCTAAGAACCAGACAAGGGGGCCAGAAGATGGCTTAGGTGGTAAAGTGCTTGCTCTGCAAGCATCAGGATCTGAGTCCAATCTCCTTGGGACTCCTGTTAAAAACAAAAACATAACCAGGCATGGTGGTACATACCTGTCATCTCAATACTGGGGATGCGGTGGCAGGGACCAAGTCAGGGGGATCCCTGGGACTTACTAGTCAGCCAGTCTAGCCTACTTGTCAGGCTCTGGGTTGTGAAAGACCCTGTCTCAAAAGCTAAGGTGGATGGGGCTGAAGAGATGGCCCAGGGGTTAAGTGTGCTTGCTGTTCTTGCAGAAGATTGTAGTTTGGTCCCCAGCATCCAAGCTGAATGACAGTTCACAATCACCCATGACTCTAGATCCAGGGGCTCCAGCGCCTTCTCCAGGCCACCATGGACACTCCCCCACACATGTGCACATACTCCCACATATGTGAACATTCGCCCACCTAGACATGCACCAGCATACATAATTTAAAATAAAAATAAATCTTTAAAAAAAAAAATGGCAAATTCTGAGCACAGACAAGCTTCCGAGAATATGTGAACACATTGAAAAGTTTGTCCCGACAGCACTGTAGCTGGCAAAGCCCCGCGCTAGACAGTGTTTGGAAATAGGCCTGCCTGCGTTCAGAGCAAATTCACAGAGCAAGCCCAGAAAGACAGAGGAGGGGCCTAGCCCAGCGCCGGGGGACAGACACACGAAATGCTTCCCTTTACCAAAACAGACTCACCTGACCTCCCTAGACTAGATCAACCTCCTCTTATGGGGTGGACAGAACCTCTCTTTCATGCTCTCTAATATCCCTGTGGCCAGCCCCGCCGCCCCTTATTAGAGCTGCCTGGGGTTTATAGAAAGTCTGGAGTGGGGCGATGAAACAAAGTTTCTCTGTGCTTTAGCTGTCCTGGAACTCACTCTGTAGACCAGGGTGGCCTCAAACTCAGAGATTCACCTGCCTCTGCCTCCACGGGTGCTGGGATTAAAGGTGTGTGCCATACCTGCCTGAAACAGTCTTTATTTTTCATTGCACAAGCAACACAGCTGCTGGAACCTGCACCCCATTAAAAAAAAAAAAAAAAAAAAAAAAACAGCCGCCGGACTTGAGGGAGGCACAGCTCACCTGCAGGCGTGGCTTGTGAAGCTTGCAGCCAGGCGGTCCTGGGTCAGACTGCCCTATCTCTATTCTCTCGAAGAAGAATTTGCTTTGACTTTGTGACATGGGTGACTGTTCTGAGTGCTCACTGCTAGTTTGAGAGAATGACTCGATCTGAAGGTGTTCATGCAGACTCAAAGACCTGAGCTGGATAGTGGTTTGGGTGAGGTCAGCCAGTGGCCGGGCAGTACATTTCTTCTACGCAAAGACCACCCAGCCTTTTACAAAATTCCTCACCTCCGGCAGTTTCCACATCCCAAATAAATGCCCTTAGCAAGGCTTTCTAGTTCTGACACTTGAAAAATAGCTTCGGCTTTTTAAAAGAATAAGGAATGGTCCTGCCCCAGGCCCCCACATAAAATCAATCTCTCTCTATCTCACCCCCCCCCCAACATATACACACTTTGGCCCCAAAATGGCGCAAATGTTTTAAAATTCTCTTACAGGGTCCTTCAAGGTTCTCTGACCACTAGAGCTAGAGAGACTGGCTATGGTCAAGCGGGCTCCTTCTTGCTCTTAGCTTTAGATTTCCCACCCTTCTCCCACAGAGGTCCCAGAACCTAACCCAGAGGTTTTATCTACATGTTGACTCCATCTACATTGGTGTTCTGAATAGGGAAACTGGGCTATGAAGGCAACCCTTTATATCCTTTGTGTGTAGATGTGTAGAAGACAGAGGAAAACTTGGAGTGGCCATCCTCAGAAACTGTCCGCCTCGTTTTTTGAGATAGGGTCTCTCACTGGCCTGGGGTCCATAGACTCTATTAGGCTGAATGTCTAGCAAGCCCCAGGGGTCTGCCTGTCCCCCTTCTAAGCCTTCTCCAACCCTGGGATTACACTCACAAAGCAACCATGCCTGGCTTTTCCTGTGGGTCCTGAGCGTTGGACTCAGCACAGCAAGCACTGAACTGACTGAGCCATCTCTGCATCTCCCTCCTTTAAGGTAATTCTATTGGGTGGGAGTGAGGGTGGGGTATTTTAAATCCACAGTAGGCTTGAATGGGAAAGGCCTGGCGGGCTTTTAGCACCAATCACCCAGTTGCTGTGCATCCAGCTGGCATTTGCCCTTGACACGTTTTCAGCGAGAAGGGGATATTTTAGCCAATGGGCATTTGTACTTGCCTGCTCAAGACAGCAGATTCAGAAAGGTTAAAAGTTTACTTCCTGGACCAGTGATGGGCGTGTGTTCTGTGATTAACACACTGGCCATCTGAAAGGGATTCTGAAGAGGCACGCTTACCACTCCCCCTAAAATCAACTTCATTCAGAACCCATCTCCCAAAGGTTATTTTGCCTTCTCCAAGGAAGGCCACATCGACACTTCAAGAACATCAGAATTGCTAACAGCTGCCTTTCTTATGAGGCAAGTTGAGTGCCACAGCAGTTACTCCACAGAGAAAGCTGGGCGTGCTGCTCGTAAAACCACTCAGCAGACTTCAGACCCTTGACCTGAATGTGTGGAGGGGAATGTGTATTTACATATAGAAGAACAATTGGACACCTTCTCTACATTAGTTTGAAAGTTAGTTGCTGGGGGTGACAAACTGCCCCAGTGACTGGGTCTAAGCACCCAACCAAGGCTGATAGTTATCACAGAGCACAGGTAGAGCTGGACACAAAAATGACACAAGGCCATGTCATGCACTTTCAGAGCAATTGATGCAAATTCACATTTGCTCCAGGGTATCTAGACACGCTCTTCTGGTATCCATTGGCAACTGCACTCACTTGTATGTACACCCACACAGACATGGGTACATACGTGTAACTTAAAATTTTTAAATGAATCTTTTTAAAAAAAAAATCATGGAGAAGAGCAAGAACAAACTGGTACCACATCCTGAGCTGCAGTTACCTCCAAGATGGCGGCCGACATGCCCTCGGAGACTGAGCTGTTGACTAGCGCAAAACAGCTCTTCACCACGGCATGCAGATCTTCCTGGCACATCTCTCGGATCAGCCGCACCCCTGCAGCCCTGAAAAGGACAGAGGAGAGGTAACATGGCTATTCCAGCCCTCCTCTTAGTCCCACTCAATTTTATATGAACAATTAAGACCCAACTTGTACATCGAGTGAAGCTGGGTCCCTTGTTCCTGCCAGGAAAAAAAAAAATGCAATTTAGACAGATACACTGATCCGTTATCTCCAAAGAGGCTATAGCAGTCTGCACCTTCATCAGCCAAACACAAGTAAGATCCTTCATTCTTCCAAATCTTTGTTACGATTTATTTATGTGTATCAGTATTTGAATGCGTGTATGTGTACCAGGTGACTGCATTACACACGGAGGCCAGAAGAGGGCATCCAGATCCCCTAGAACTGGAATTACAGGTGATAGTGAGCCATCATGTGGATGCTGGGAATTGAACCTAGGTCCTCCGCAAGAACAGTCAATGCCCTTAACTAACTGAGCCATCTCCAGTCCCCACATGTTTGTTATTTTAAATAATTGCTTTTTTTCCCCAGTGTCATCAGTAGTAAAACAAAATAGATATCATCTTCAAGTGGTCTTCACTAAGTCAAGTATGGAGGCATGCACCCAGGGCCCGTGACATAAGGGGCTTCTGATTCCAGTCCAGCCTGGGATGTGCGGCAAGACCCTTAGGCAAAAACAAAGTGCTTTGCTCTGGCCTTTCCCCTAGATGTCTAGGGAGATAGAGTGTCTTGCACTTTGACCGAGTCCATTTATTGGCCTCTACCCAGGAGCCCATGAGAGATCACAGGGGACATTATAGGAGGCTACACTTGCAACCTGCTTAGAGCAGAGTCTGAGATGGGTAAGCTGGGACTCCTGAACCACTCGCTTTGCCACGCAGGATTCCTAGTGTGCATGATGCCACCTGCCTGAAGATGTCACCTGCCCGTCACTCTTACCTCCTCACCCGGTCTTTCACTTCCTTTGTAAATACTGGATCTACCTAGAAAAAGAGGGACAAGAAACACTTTAAAAAATCTGACCCTCTGGCTGGCACATAGCTCAGCAGGTAGACAGGCCCGTGCTACAAAAGCCTGAGGTCCTAGACTTGATCCCAGAAACTCACATGGTTGAAGGTGATAACTGAGTCCCAAATGCATTGTCCTCTGCTTTGCATACATATGCACCATGGCATGTATACACACACATACATGCACACACACGCATGTACACTCACTCACTCACATGCACACACATTTAAAAAAAAAATCCGACTCTGCAGGTGAGACAGCATGGTAGTGCAACTATTGTGCACAAAGGCCTAGGTTCAGTCCCCAACACTGCACAAACCAGGTGTGATATGGAAAGCCTGTGACCTCAACACTTGGAAGGAGCCAAAAGGATCGTGAGTTCAAGGCCATCTTCTGCTGCATGGCAAACTCCAAGCCAGCCTGCGATAGTTGAAAGGCTTTGTCTGGGGGCTGGGGTAAGCTTGACCTAAATCTAAGTCCTCAGCACATGAATCCTAACAGGATCAAAGCCCACCCAGTAGTTCCAAAAGGAAGAATACAGGAGAAACAGAAGAACAGCCCAAGTCCAGAGGTTATACAAAGAAGATAAGAATAGAAAAGAGAAGGGAGTGGGGGTCTATGGGCACCACCCTCTGTAAGCATTGAGCCCAAAGAAACCCAAAGGCTTCAAAGGATAGCGGGAGAGTGCCTACAGACAAGACTGTCCAGTCCTTCAGGGAAAGGCTTGCTTTTTTAAAAAGATGCAGATGGAATTTATCATAAAAAGCAATCAAGGGGATGAGTGGGAAGCCTTTGTCAAAGCAGCCCTGGAATTGAAGTTTGTTTTTAGGAGCCTTCTCAGAAGCATAGTTTTAAAACCAAGGTCGTGCCCCTAGGCTGATGAATAACAAAATCTGTTTATTCATGTGAGTATTATTCAGACAGAAAAAGAAAGGACTGCATTATGTAGTAACTAGGCTAGGCTTGGGGGTGTACACCTGTGATACAGTACTGGGGGTGGAGGCAAGAGGATCGGAAGTTCAAGGTCATACTTGGCTATATACAGAGTTCAAGGTCAGTTCCCTTTCCCGAGGCACAAGAGTCTCTCATCAATCTCCTTTCAACTCATCACAAACTCTTCCTTCCCTAAGACATCCTGACAGCTACATCTGAATGACTAACACCCGTCAGATTGGTCCCTCAGTGTCTCCCCCGTGACTACTATTATCAGCCGTGAATATGATTTTCAAACCGTTGAAAAAGCTTTCTTCAACACAAAACTCTAGAGTCAGCAAGATAAAGATGGCTCAGTGGGTAAAGATCAAGCCATCAAGCCTGACCTGATTCGAAAATCCAGGACTTGCATGCACCATAGCACACTTGCCTCCTCCGAAATAAATAAGTAAATAAATGTAATTTAAAAAAATTAGGGCCGGGCAGTGGTGGTGCACGCCTTTAATCCCAGCACTTGGGAGGCAGAGGCAGGTGGATTTCTGAGTTCAAGGACAGCCTGGTCTACAGAGTGAGTTCCAGGAAAGCCAAGGCTATACAGAGAAACCCTGTCTCGAAAAAGAAAACAAAACAACAACAACAAAAATTAGGGGCCAGGAATGGTGATATTCACTTTTAATCTCAATACAGGGGATGCATAGGCAGGTCAATCTCTTATAAGATTGAGGCCAGCCTAGTCTAAGTACTGAGTCATCCAGAGGTACACAATGAGATTGTGATTCAAGAAAAAAGAAAAAGAAAGAAAACATATTTTAGAAGGAATAGAGAGACAGCTCAATAGCATCTGCATGCACACACAAATAAAAATATAAATACATATTTAAAAAAAAATTTTTTTAAAGCCTAGGCCTCACTTCAAAGACACAGCAAGGGTGTGAAGCTAACTCAGGAATTCAGGATGCTAGCAGCCCCTCATGACTGTGGCTCCAGCCAGGCTGCAAAGAAAGTAGATTCAATTCCTGTTCTCATTTACACGTTGCCAATAGCCATCATGAATTACAAGCACGCTGGCTAGCTGAAAGCAAATGTCGGAACAGCTAGCTTTATAATGCCAGGTGATATAAAGCCTTTGTCTGGAAACTCTGTTCCACTTTCTTCTGACAGGAAGTGCTGTGCGGTGGGCCTTGAATCCTTCCAACTGCTAGGATGCCTGCTCAAGGACTGATGGTCTTAGGTTTACTGATAGCCCTGGGGCCACCACGTGGCTGGAACTGTGTGGGGCTATATTATATCAAACATGAAGGTGTAAGAATTTGCAGTTATCAGTTATCCCTAGGAAGATCTGTGCAGAGAGGAGCTTATAGCTATGAACAACAAACTGCTACTGTTGTAACTGCTTATAATTAATACTCAGTAGCCTTCCAAGCCAGAAGAACAAGCCTTTTTAAAAACTATTAACTTACTTCTAGCAACAATGTCATTACTGAACGCTTCCATCCAGGAGGACTCAAAGAGGTTGTGTAACTTCACCAGAGTCCCAGATCAGAAAAGCGATTGAGTCAGTGCTCTAGTCTGGGTAGACTGGAAGCCAGGCTTCTCTTGGTTGTGTTTAGTTTCATCAGATAACTCCTAGAAAGCTCAAGGGACAGAGGCTGGAGAGATGGCCCAGTTGGTAAAGTGTTTGCCTTGTAAGCAGAAAGACCTGAGTTCAATCCCCAGAACCCACATTTTAAAAATCTCAGTGTCAGGGATGGAGAGATGGCTTGGTGGTTAATAATAGCATGCTGCTCTTGTACAGGACCAGGTTCCCAACATCCACCCTGGGCAACTCAAAACTATCATCTGTAACTGCAGTTCTATGGGATTTGACACCATCATCTGGTCTCCAGGAGCCCCTACACTCAAGTAGAGTGTGTGTGTGCTCGCAAGTGCGTGCAAGTGCACCCGCTCGCACTTGTATGCATGCTTGTGTGTGTTTAAATTTCTACATGTTCATTTTTTTACATGTTAATTTTCACCTTAAAATTTTACATGGCTTTGTTTCTGCTAGCCCATCCTCTTTCTTTTTGTATAGGTATATGAAATATATATATGCATGCGCAATCAGGCACACACACATACATACAAAATAAATAATTTAAACAAGGTATTACAGAGCATGCTCATATTTCCAGTTTGAGGGAAGGGAGTGGAGGACTCTTGACCCTTTCTGGAGAGTTAACATAGTAGCCAAATTTGTGAGCCCTGGAACAGTGACAGGCCCTGTCTCAAAACAACAACAACAAAGGTAGATGGTCCTCCACAGGAAAATGCACCCATGTGCAGTGAGCACGTGAGCACATGCACACACATGGACACACACGGACACACACGGACACAGGCACATAGGCTGTAAAGTCCATGGAGTTCCTGCTACCTTCCCAGTCTCCAGGAGTCATCATCCTTTAGGATGCAGCTGGTGCCCTGTCTCTGAGATGCTTTCACTCTCCCTGAGAATTCTGGCCAGAAGCAACACCAGACTATCCTGCCTGCTCCCTGCCAACTCCAGGGTCACTATCTTTAATAGCTCTCTGCCTTTCTTTCTGCTGCACCTTGGTCTTCTTCCTTGGCTCCCACGCAGTGACTAGAACAGTCCTGGGCATGAGAATTCCCTTTTTAATTCCCACTCCTGGGACCTCACGCTCAAATTATTAAACAACCAGATGCCAGCACAACCCTACCATATTACAAAGTAAAAGTCAACCCTCCAATGGAAGCTCCCTTCCGGACTGGCAAGATGTCTCAATGGGCAGATGTGCTTGCCACCAAGCACAATGACCTAAGTTTGTTCCCAGGGATATACCATCCCCCAACCTGGGACTAGGTAGGAAAGAACCAATTCCTGTACGTTGTCCTTTGATCTCTAGACACATGCATCATGCGATGCACACATGCCTTTCCTTCTACATGTTAATTTGCACCTTAAAGTTCTACATGGCTTTGTTTCTGCCAGCCCATCCTCTTTTTGTCTTTATTAGCATGCACTGGCTCTCAAGATGAACTGTCTGGGGAAAGATAATTTGTCAAGGATACAAGTTGCGTTCCAAGTCGGCTGGAATGCAAAGCTGGGACGTAGCTAAGGAGTGAAGAGTGAGTCGTAAGATGAAACTACAATCAACGCCGGCTTTCTCTGGGTTTACTTTCCACATCGGTTCACTTTCAAATCTCTTAGTGAAGCCAAGTGGAACAAAACACAAGATAAAGAGGAAAGGAGTCATGGATGTTTTTATTTAATGAAATCTTTAAAGGGGTGGGGGGTGGGGGGGGAGAAAAAGCTTTGAAAGAGGCAAGAGAAAAATTCTCATTTCCTCCTTCCAAGCTTGTTTATTTCCTAACAAAAGATATTGTTTCAACTCTAGAGCTTAGGGGAAATAATCTTTGCTATAAGAAGTTGCTGGGGGAAGTCATTAGGTTGTCAAGCCCAAAGCAAACGTTTCCCCCGCCTCCAGCACGCCTCATCAAAGAGCTGGAGAAGGTACCGTACAAGACGCCCTGAGAGGGGGAACATGTGCTTTTCTCAAACAGAGGAACCGAAAGATCAAAGGAGCATTCATAGAAACCCAAGCTGAACTCGACTAGAACATCCTGCAACTAGAACAGGATCCCGGCGTCAGAGCAGAAAGGGAACATTGGCTTTAATTGTCCCTTCTGCTTTCTGTATTCCCAGGACACTCCCCCCGCCCCGCCCCCAAGGACAGGAAGTGCTCATTTTCACTAATAGTGAACAAGGAAGCAGGTACAACTGTCTTCATCATTCCTACTTTGCAGATGGGGAAACTGTGGCACGTAGTTAAGTCAAGAGCAGTCAGTTAACTATCACCAAAGTCAATGAAGGACATGTTACCCTTCAGATAAGCCACATGATCCAGCTTTTCTGGCCCAGAGAGGGGGCAGAGTTAACTGACAGGCTATCAGGTAATGGTAGTGAAACCTCAGCAGGCGGCAGGCACCCACGTGCTGCATATCCATAATGCAGGTCGAACGCTCAGATACATAAAATAAATCTTGAAAATTAAATGTGTGCATACACACATAGCCAGTTGGGGCTTTTGTTGTGGCTATTACGGTTCAGCCCTGCATTTCAACCCACCTGCTCCTGGCTCAACCTCTCTTCTCCCTACTAAACAGGGTCTGGTGAGTGGCCTCACAGGACGGTCCTCTCCCTATTAAAGGACACCCTGACACCCTCTTCTTGAACCTGGAGCAACAGCAGGTCTTAGAAGCAAAGTGGGAGGGACCTTTTTTTTTTTTTTTTAATCTCAGGCACCCAGCCTTGAGTGACACTTGTCCCAGTGAGCTATCTCATGCTCATTTCTAGGCATTTCCATGTCCTCTGTGATTTCTTCATTGAACTCTTAAGATGTCCTCTGGCAGGCTTTGGGCTGGGAACTTTTTTTTTTTTTTTTTTTTTTTTTTTTTTTTTTTGATGCTCTCAGCTGAGGTATGTCAGGAAGCCTATACAGTGTCTTCACCAGAGTCTAACACATAAATGGGACTCCTGGAAGGAGACAGAGGTAGTCACTGCTGTACGCCACAGTGATTCCGTGGTAACTGCCGGCCTCTGCTTCACGGGTCATGATCTAGCCAAGTCAATACAATTTTGCAACAAGCCATAGGACATGACCTGGAAAAGCTACGTAAGCCTGCTGAGCATCTCACTTACACCTTAAGTGCTATGAGACTCGAGCTCTACAGAGAACAAGAAATGGACTAGAAGAAAGTACGCTCATATCGGGGTCCAGACAGGAAGATTTGGGAGGGTGGGGGTGGGTATGAATGCACTGTATGTTTGGGCCATTAAAAGCAGAATTTTAATGTTGTCCTGGCACGTGGACACTTGGCAGACCCACCTCATCAGCACGTGAGTCCTTGATACTGCAGCAAATACTCAAAAGTCAAGTACAAAGTGGCTTAAGTCTCCTCCTGGTTCCAGGCTCAGAACAAGGATAAACTGAGCACGTGGGTATGAGCATTACAGATGTGTTTGAGGTTTGGGAATATTAAAGAATGAGTTTGTACTGAGAGGTCAGAAAAGCCTATCTGAGAACCCGGACCTGAGCCAGCAACATCATCATTACAGAATCTCATCTGAAGAGCAGCAGCCAACCTCACAGGCCTCAGGGGAGAAAGAGAGAGAGAGACAGAGAGAGAGAGAGAGAGAGAGAGAGAGAGAGAGAGAGAGAGAGAGCCACTGAACTGCCTCCAACAGACTAGCATGTGGACAAGTCTGTGGGGCATTTTCTTGATTGTTGATTGATGCGGGGAGGGCCCAGCCCACTGTGGGCGGTGTCATCCCTTAGGTGGGTGGTCCTGGGTTGTTAAGAAAAACTGAGCAAGCCTGGAAGCAGCAAGCAGCGTTCCTCCATGACCCCTGCTTCAGTGTCTGCGCTATTAGAGGTTAGAGTTCCTGCCCCGGCTCCCCATCACGATGGACTGTGTGAACTGTAAGCCAAATGAACCCTTTCCCCATCTAAGTTGATTTTGGTTATGGTGCTCATTCCAGCAACAGAAAACAAATGAAGGATGGAGTCGGAGAGCTGCATCTTGCTGACCATATTGTAAAAGGATTTGGGTGCTTTGGGCTGAAGGAGCCATTGGGTACTGATGGTTTGCTGGGCTGCTCTTGTGGGCAACTGGAGGATAATACTGAGAACAGCGTACAAGATGGAGACCCGGCTTACAGGTAACGGAGGAGAGTCTGAGAGTCTCTCAGAAACTCTAGCGGGACCATTCCTTCCTGTTGAGGCTTTAAAATCGCAAGTCTCTGGTTCCTGGTTCTCTGGGACAGAGAAGTCAGCCGTGATTTATTCTTGCGATACCTGCACCTTCTAGAAGGTGGGGTCAGCACTCAGAAGCTGTGGTTCTGGAGGCCACAGCTGCGGCTCGAGCTGGCAGTCAAACTTAATAAGGTGTGGAGATCTCCCCCGTGGTCCTGGTTTGAGTCTGTAGAGGACTTACGAGAACAACCAGTGGCAGGGCTAGAGTCCCTTCAGAGAAGTCAGGAGGCCATTGGTGGAAGTATAGCCTCAGCTGTAACAGAGGCTTTAGGCTTGATGCCATAAGGCAGGGTCAGAATCCCTAAAACATCATTCCTCAACCTGTAGGTTGTGACTACTTGGGGGTGGGGGTGTCAAATGACTCTTTCACAGAGGTCCCTTATAACCATTGGAAAGTGCAGGTATTTATATTATGGTTCATAACAGCAAAATTACAGTTATGAAGTAGCGATGGAAATAATGTTATGGCTGGGGGGGGAGGGGGCTCGCCACAGGATGAGGAGCTAGCTGTATTAAAGGGTCACAGCCCTTAAACAGACACCAGAAAGAAAAGATTGGTGAAGGTACAGCCTCAGTTGTTGTGGTGACCTCAGGACTGAGGGGTTCAGAGGGAGAGGGAGGAGAGGGAGACAGACAGACTGAGACTAGACAATGAGAGAGACCACCAGTAAGGGTGAAGCCTTAGATGCAGGAGAGACTCCAGAATATTGAAGATGCCAGACAATGGAGTCACTCAGGGACACTGAGGGACAGTGGCAGGTGTGGGGTGGAGCTCACTCGAGTATGCAGGACAGGCCATCTAGCTGCAGTGAAAGAACCTAGAGCTAGGACTGCCTAAGCCACTTAAAGCCTGCTTCACGAGGGTCCCAGATGATGGACAATGAACTGTTTACAGTGTGGGAATTTTTGCTCTGCCCTGATGCTAACTGTGCCCTGGGTCCTCCCGCCTAAAATGACAAGTGTGTAACTTATTTGGAATTTGGTAGGAAGCCACAGCTAAGAGGGTTAGATATTTCAAAGAGACTTGGAACTTTTAAAGTGTTGGAATTTTTTTTTAAGACTGTAGATCTTCTAGTGTCTGTTATATTGTGCATTATATCATGAGATTAACACGAGATCTCGTGTCGCTGTGGCCTCTGACATGGCTGCATGGTTTCTGTATATGTGTGTATAAGGTATATTTTAAATCCTTTTTACATGTCTGGCTACATGTATCGTGGGACAACATTTGGGAATTGGTTCTCTCCTTCCATGATGTGGACCCCTGGGATTGAACTTGGGCCATCAGGCTTAACAGCCAGCACCTTTACCCACTGAGCCGTATTACCAGCCCCCCACCCCCCATCTTGGTGGTCTGTATTAGCACCTTCTTGCCTCATTCTAAGAGGTAAACATGATTATTTCCAAGGTCTGGGAGAATGCAGAGAACAGCTGTGCATGCTGGGAAGGTCCACAGGGACCTTAAAATTAGACAAGTAGACGAGACTCTGAGAAATGATATAAAGCAGTCACTAGACTCTGAGGATGAGTATCTGAAGGAGCGAGTGAACTTGAGACTAGCCGCTCGATGAATGACGTGATAAAGAATCTGTTTCCCTCTGGTTAAGGCTTAGGGGAGACACAGAAAGCCACTAGACTCACTGGGCCTCCTGAGGTCACAAAAGCAGGGAAGCAGTTGCTGGGGAAGAGGGGACTCTTCAGGAGAGCTGCCTACAAGTTGGGCAGGAAGCCCTAAGGATGTATCATCACCCAGGCTGGGGGGTGGAAGGATTAATGCTGTATCTAGCTGCCTTTGAGTCCTTCATTCTCCTGTCACCAGTAATCTCATAGGGTCACCAAGACGGACTTGTATATACTAGTTTCCTTGGTCTCTGTCAGGGTGTCCGTTAGCAAACACTCCCATCTTGTCTATTACCATCTGGCCAAACCAAACAAAGCGGTCAATGGGAGGGGTGGCCCATATTGCACAGGTAAGAATTCCACTAGACATCGCGGATGATGTATCTGTCTCAGCTCACCTGGGTCCTGCTTCGATGTATTGTCACATGGGTGACCTACCAACTTAGCAGGGAGTCACAGAGGTTAGAGGCCAGGATCAGGGCATTAGCAGGCTGGGTGTCCCCTGAGGTGTACTTCCTAGTTCATAGGTGGTGACCTCTTGCTGTGTCCACACACAATGAAAAAGGCAAGGCAGCTTCCTGGGGCTCCTTTTATATTGGGCCCTGATCACATTGATGAGGGCTCCTTCCATCCCCTGGATCCAGGCACCTCTCAGAGGCCTCAGCCCATTACATTGCAAGAAAAGGATTTCAACAGAGGTGTTTAGAGGGAACAGACACACAGTGGAAAGCCTGGAACGGAAGCCACATGGAGAGTGGTAATGGCCATGTGGCCAGAAGCACAGAGTACACTTTGTTTTCCAAACTGCTTGGGGCAAACAAACAAAAGGCCACATTCATGAGGTGTGACCTCAGCACTGAGGAGGGACTAGGAGATACCGAGGTCTGTTCCTCATGCGTCTTGCAAGAGTCAACGCGGGGCAGAGAGGGGCAGTTTCCTGGCCAGAGCTACCACATGTCAAACTTGGGGGGGGGGGGGGGTGTGGGGTGTCTTGTTTCCAACAGCAAGGTCCTTAAACAGTGGCCAGCAGCATGATCTGACCCTGGGTTCAGGATTCTACATCCACAGTTTGAAATGTTTTGGACCCTTCATAGAGTTTGGCTTATGCAGTGACTTAGATACTAACTTTTGTCTTTTATGTTTTAAAATAAGTTCCTCTTCATATGACCCACTGGCTTTCCCATAAGAATTATCTAATTATCCTTTGCAGTAGTAAATTAGTTTGAATTGATTGTAATCGTTACAGTAAATCAGCCATAAAAAGAGACCAGAAGATATAATCTTTAACGTTGGCCTGAACTAACTCTCTCTCTCTCTCTCTCTCTCTCTCTCTCTCTCTCTCTCTGTGTGTGTGTGTGTGTGTGTGTCCCACATGGTGTTTTGGGAACTGAATTTAAGTCCTTGCACATACAAGTTTGGTAAGTGTTCATTTTTTAAACATATTTTACATGTAAACATGTTTTGCATGCATGTAAGCATGTGCACCACATGTACGCATTGCCTGAAGAGACAGATGAGGGCATTGAACTCCTTGGAACTGGAGTTACAAATGGCTGTGAGCTGCCATTTGGGTGCAGGGAAGTAAACTCAGGTCCTCTGGAATAGTAGCTAGGGGTTTTTAAAAGCTGAGCCATCTCTCCAGCCCCATACTTTTCTGATTTTTTATTTTTTTCATACTTTTCATCTTTTAAAAAAAGGCAAATTATTAGCCAAAGAAGATAGCTTATCAATAGAGGTGCTTAGCGCCATGCCTGACACCCAAGTTCAATCCCTGGAACCCACACAGGAGACAGACTCTTGAAGGTTGTTCTCTGACCTCTGTGTGTGTGGTATGATACATGAACAGCTCCACACATAGCACAAATAAATAATAAAATTTAATTTAAAAAAAAAAACTTTAGTTCCCTTTTTCTTTTTTCTTTCTTTTTTTTTTTTTTTAGACAGGGTTTCTCTGTGTAGCTTTGGCTGTCCTGGAACTCACTCTGTAGACCAGGCTGGCCTTGAACTCAGAAATCCGCCTGCCTCTGCCTCCCAAGTGCTGGGATTAAAGTCATGTGCCACCACCGCCCGGCTTAAACTTTAGTTTCTTAAAGAAAAAAAAAAAAAAACCCTAGACATGTAGAAGAGGAATGTAAACCAGTTATAGAAAATGATATATAGAATATGTATACAGAAGAGATGCTGGAGAGATGCCTCTGCAGTTACAGTATATATTACTCTTGCAAAGAATCAGAGTTCCATTCTGAACACGCACATTGGGCACCTGAAAAACCACTTGTGAATCCAGGTCTAGAATATCAGTGCCCTCTGCTGGCCCCAGTAGGAACTGCAGACATGCAGGAGTAGATATCATTGCCCTCTGCTGGCCCCAGTAGGAACTGCACACACACACACACACACACACACACACACACACACACAATTAAGAAAACAAAGTCAAGAGAAAAAAACAGCCATCAGATAGGCATTCACAGCCTATGAACTCACCTCAGGACCAACAATCACCATGTAAACATTGGGTGTTTCTTGATGCCATTCTTGGGAAAGAAAAGAAAAGAAGAAACAAGACTTAGAATGGAGCTAGCATGGCTTCAAGTCACAGCTGGGAAAACAATTCAGCTTAACTACAAATTACTCCATAGTTAAGTTTTGTTCTCTTAGCTTATCAATCATTCATTCATGCTAGCCAGGATCAATTTCATTTACTTAGAATGCCTATATATGTCATTATACGCTTTTACTTAAAGAATTGTTTCTTTTTGGACTGTAGCAATGGCTCAGTGATTAAAAACACTTGCTGCTCTTGCAGAGGATCAGAATTTAGTTCCCAGCAGCCACATGGCAGCTCACAATTGCCTGTAACTCTAAGTCTGGGGAAAACTGATGCCCTCTTCTGGTATCCACAGGTACTGCAGATGCATCATACATATATAACACTGGCAGACAAACACATAAAATAACAATAAAGGGATCTTTATAAAAAGTGGTAAGACTTTTTAAAAATTAATTTAGACATATAACTGTTTCCAATTTGTCTGACATCCTTCCCACCTGAAGCTGCAAGTTTACACAGAGATATTAATCCTGAAAGTTACCAGTTACTGGCTGTTTCCAAAGTGATCATCTTGGAACAGTCTACTCATATGCAAATGAACAAAGGGGGCAGGGGAGGAGGTCCCCCTGGGCAAGATGGCTCACACTGTAACTCCTGCTCTTGGGGTGCTGAAGCAGGAGGATTGAGCGTTGGAGGCCAGCTGGGAGCTCCCAGTAAGAACAGAAAGCCAAGGCACATCTCTACTTGCAAATCCCCACACCAAGGAGGGCATAACACATACCTGAGAATGCATCCACCAGGTACAGAGGATCCTTCACGGGTCTGAGTCCACATATTATAAGGAATATGTACAGGTTGTCAGCACTTTGGTCGATCTCTGCAACATACGAGCGTGGGACACTTCCATGGGCATGGAGGATACGGCTAAGTTACCCAGCAACAGTGATGACACTGTGGCAAGCAGACCAGAGGTCAGCAGCTCACACTGGCTTTCCTGCCCCTAGTGTTCTAAATGCCTTGCCACATGCATTAGCTTCTCCAAGCCTTGGGTAAGCCTGAGCTTTCCTCTAGCTATGAAATGCAAGGTCTCTGCCATAGAGGGAGAAGGATAGGGGTTTGGGGGTGGAGGATGACCCAGCCACTACTGATAGGAATCAGCAGGCCCAGGAAGAACTTGGGCAGTTTCAGTTGATGCAGCTAGAAAAGAGGCTTATGGGTGACTCGGGAATTCACAGATGCGTGGTAGGTATGAGCATATGTCCCTGGGAATAGGAAACGCACACATACGTCTCTCCGTCCTGTTGTTTTTTCTGCATTTGCCAGTTGGATTTGTCAACTTTACCTCAGAAAACTGTAACAGTTCTAAAAGTAGACATGTATGTTTATCGAGTGGTTTTTTTTCCCCCTCTTGTTTGTTTATGTTTTGTTTCTTGTGGGTAGTACACGAGATAGTGTCTGCTATAATAGTCCAAACTGGCCTCAAACTTGCTGTGTAGCTGAGGAGGACCTTGAATTTCTGATTCTCCTGACTCCACCTCCCAAATCTAGGACTACAGGCAGATAGCACCATGCCCAATTCACGCAGGGCTGGGATCGAATCCAGGGTTCCCTGCCTGCTAAAGAAGCATCCTACCAACTGAGCTATCCGTATAGATTTTAAAAACACAGAGAGGGAAAATAGCTGGGGACATGGCTCAGCGGTTAAGAGCACTGGCTGTCCTGGCAGAGGACCCAGGTTCAATACCCAGCACCCACATAGTAGCTCTCAACTACCTGTAACTCCAGTTTCAGGGATGTGATGCCCTCTTCAGGCCTCTGTGGATACATACAGACTAAACACTCATACACATTAATAATAATAACAATAACAACAACAACAATAAAAATACAAGCTTTGCATGGTGGTGTATACCTTTAATCCTGGCACTCAGGAGGCAGAGGTGGGCAAATCTCTTGAGTCTGAGGCCAGTCTGGTCTACAAAGCAAGTCTCAGGGCAGCCAGGGATATACAAAGAAACTTTGTGGGCTGGAGAGATGGATCCTCGGTTAAGAGCACTGACTACTCTTCCAAAGGTCCTGAGTTCAGTTCCCAGCAGCCACATGGTGGCTCGCAACCAATCTGTAATGGGATCTGATGCCCTCTTCTGGTGTGTCTGAAGACAGTGACAGTGTACTCATATGCATAAAATAAAATAGATAAATCTTTAAAAAAAAAAAGAAACTTTGTCTTGAAAAAACCAAACTAATAATAATAGTAATAATAATAATAATAATACAGAGAAGGCTTGGAGAAGGCTTAGGAGTCCCATATCTATGAAGCAGGACAGAAGTGGGCACCAGTCTTGGTGACTCTTATAACAAGTAAAGCTGTTTTTTTTTGTTTTGTTTTGTTTTGTTTTTTTGTTTTTTTGTTTTTTTTTAAATAACCCTGGTCTCTAGAGAGAGTGGGAGTTTTCCTGGCCAACAAAAAGCAGGGAAAGTGGCTATATATGACCTTTAAGTCTTGGTTGTGAAAGGCCTTGTTACTCTTTGGTCATCTGGCCACACAACCTTCTCGGAACAAAAGTCTTGATAAAGAGACTCATCCTGGCAGAGTGAGGTCCCAGCCCTGAGGCGAGGCTGGGCCTCCAGCACATCTGAGCATTTCAGGAACAGCATTGACAGACCTAGAACAGGCAGGTGCCCAGCTGAGCCACCAAACCACAACAGCTCACGCCCACAGAAATCATGAGAAACAGCCACAGTTGTCTGAGGCCAGGAAGTCTTGCGGTGTTTTATGGCAACTGGTAGATAATTGGTTTAATAGCAATTGTTAATAGACTCAGCACAAAAGCTGGCCTAAAATATCAGCATTTACAGCCTGTGTAATTGGCCATAAAACCAAGCACATGCAAGGATGTCTTTTCCAGGATGGGCACTTGTCCATATATATATAAATATTTTTTTTTTCTGAGCTTACCTAAGTCTTGAGAATGAAAGTGACATATGGCATGTGTCATACATGTGCATGAGGGACATTGTGAAGGTTTCTATAGGCCCAGCCCAGGGAGTGGCACTATTGGAAGGTGTGGCCCTGTTTGAGTAGGTGTGCCACTGTGGATGTGGGCTAGACTCTCATCCTAGCTACTTAGAGTCCAGTCTTCTCCTGTCTGCCTACAGACAGAGACGTAGAACTCTCAGCTCCTCCTGCACCGTGCCTGCCTGGACGCTGCCATGTTTCCGCTTTGATGACAATGGGCTGAACCTCTGAACTTGTAAGCCAGCCCCAATTAATTATCCTTATAAGAGTTGCCTTGGTCATGGCGTCTGTGTACAGCAGTAAAACCCTAACGAAGACAGACATGGTCAGCACAGATAATAGAATAACGAGAGTGACTCTGGACAGAATCACACTGACAGTGAAGAGTGACAGCCTTGTCCTAGGAGAGCACAACCATGGGGGGGGGGTATCTCAGTGGTGATGTGCTTGCCTTGCATGCCTGAACATTTTGGTTTGATCCCCAGCACAACCCACACACTCAACTCACACATGTGTGCATGCAAGCACACACACATACACACACAGAGTTCTAAGCCAGGTGTGAAGGCATATAGTTTCAATCTTGGTAATTAGAAGGCTATGTCAGAAGGATAGTGTTGTGGATAGCCCCGGCCTTTTGTTTTCATGGTATTTCCACTCCTGGGAGGGGCCACAGAGGAGGAGTGAATCTTGTGAACCTTCTGTCCAATTGAATTTGTAAAATAAAGGCTGGAGCCAGTGATTCGGCAGTAGAAGGGGAGGTGGAGAAAAAGGCTTAGGGGAGGAATCAGAAGAGGAGGAGTCAGAAGAGGAAGTTGCTGGGAGAAAGGCTAGGTAGGCGACGGAGGGGGGGGGAGGGGAGCCGGAGGAGCCATTGGAGCCATTGGAGCCATTGGTAGAAGGACAAGAAGGAAGAGAAGAACATGGCTTAGAAAACCACAGGTTTTAAGGGATCTCATAGCTGGGGAATAGAGTAGTGCAATGGTAAATCTGTCCAATCTAGGCTTGCAGTTTATAATCATAAATATTGAGTTGTGTTTTCCTTGACCGGACTTGTTTGGGTCGGAGATTTACCACAACAGGATAGCATCAAGGTTGGGGCCAGCTAGGCTACACAGTGAGTTCAAGACCAGGATGAACTATACAACAAAAGCCTGTCTCAAAAGGAAGGAAGGAAGGAAGGGAAGGAGAAAAGGAGGGAAGAAGGGAGGGAGAAAAGGAGGGAAGGGTAGGGGAAAGGGAGAAGGGAAAAAGAAAAGGAAGAAAAGAAAATTCTGGGTGAATATGATCAAGATACTTATATGTTGGGGCAGGAGAGCAGTCATAATGGTTAAGAGTGCTTATTGCCTTTGCACAGGACCTAAATTTAGTTACAGGTACCCAGGTGGCAGCCCTCTAGGGTCCGCAACTCCAGCTCCAGAGGACCCGACACCCCCTGCTGCCCTCTTTGAGTACTGCACCCAAGTGCTTCTATCCACACATAGATACACATACATAATTAGAAATAAAACTTTAGAAATAAAACATTACATACATGTGTGAAAATGTTATAATGTGTAATGTTGTCTATACATTTTATGCATAATGAATATAAGTATAAAGTTACCACAGTCTCTGAATTAACTTCTGACAATATCACTAAGCCGCGTTGAGGGTTTCATAGGCCCGCCTCAGTATTTTGAATCTCGTGAACTAACCTCAGCAGACAAACCTTAGTGAGTGCATATTTGACTAAAGTCTCAGCCTCAGCCAGAAGCTACAGATAGAATGTGGTCTCAAGGTCGGAGAATTGGAATTCAGGCACCGGAATCCAAGGTCAGGAGTCAAGTGAGTGTCTTTAATAAATGATAAGCTCTTCTTAATAAAAATCTAAGGGGATGAAGGGTCAAAATGAGAAGGCAGCCGAAGCCTTCGTTCCCAGAGAAGAGAGGCTAATGTTTATCTGATCCTTAGACTGTACGTCTGCTGGGGACAGACATCAAAATTATTCAAAGGAAATATAATTCTGTACACGAGGAAAAACAGGGAGAAGGCACCTTAGCTGAAACAGGAGGCCACAGCCCCACACACAGGACCTGTGTATTCACATGTACGACCCATACGCCACCCACACACACCCCACACTGCCACATAGATACATATATAGCATGTACAGAAGTCTGTGTACTCAAAAATTACCACCAGCAACCGGACAATCCAACCAGGTCCAGAGCAAAATTCCAATCTACTCACACCCTCGATATAGGGAGATGCATTATTAAATCCATGAGAGGAAGAAGAGGAAACGGGGGAGAGCCATGAATAAACCCCTACCCTCAAGATGGGAAATTGGACTCATTGAATAGGGAAAAATATATAAGTATGTAATCCAATTGCTACACCAAAATGACATTCTAGAAACTCACAGGATTGCTTGGGGAGACCTGGAACCTGGTAAAACGACTGTTCTGTGCTCCTGTGTGACGTGGTGCTGAGGACACATTCCTTCCTGCTTATCTGGGTCACCTGCCTTAAACAACTGCTTGAACATCTGTTTGGCCCAGTTAGGGGGTGCTGCACCTGTTGCCAGTTGGGAGGTCCTAGGGAAACCTAGCCTTGTGCCTCCTTGGACCCAGATGGTTTAGAGAGACAGCCCTGGGAAGAGACTGGTCCGTAGACCTCAGCTCTGATTTCTGCAGGACGCTGCCTATAACTCTCGGGGAGATATGCACACCTTATTGCAGCTACAATGGCTGAGCATCTGAGCATCACACACGCTGTGGTTACACACAATGAAAACCATACTCCATTGGAGCTGGAGAGGCTCCAATGGTTAAGGGCTACTTCTGCAGAGGACGGGGAATCAGTTTCCACCACCCATGCAGCGGCATACAACCACCTGAAACTCCCAGTTCTGGGGATCTGATATCTTCTTCTGGCCTCTGTGGGTACCAGGCATAGGTATGTTACCATACACACACACACACACAAAAACCATACACTCATAAATAATAAATAAATAAATAAAAAGTGAATAAATGAATAGCTTAAAAGTTCTCTCTCTCTCTCTCTCTCTCTCTCTCTCTCTCTCTCTCTCTCTCTCTCTCTCTTCCCCCCCCTCTAAATTTCAGATGGCTGGTGATAGACTACTTCACCCTTGAAACAGGATTTCTACTGGTTACAGATAATCTTGCCCAACCTTGCTCCATGGTCATGGTGGGAGAGCCTGTCTCACTTTGAGCAGGTAACTCTGTAAGGCAGGGGCTACAGAAAGAAAATCTGACCTATGCATTGCAATTATTTCTGCCCTTTTTCCCCTGAGGGAGTCTGCCCCTTCACTGTGTGCACCAGTAAACACAGTCACATCTATTGGAAGGTTAGAATCCTGTCTCCTGTCTCCTGTCTCTTGAAGCTGCCTCAGAAATCTACGAAATGGGACTAGTGAACAATTCATAGAGGGTTTTTTCTAGCTTAGAGGAAGCCCTAGATTCACTCGCCAGCAGGGCATAAACCAGGGATGATGATGCATGCCCACAATGCTAGCAACTCAGGGTAGAGGCAGGGGGATTAGAAGTTCAAGGTCATCCTCAGCTACTCAACAAGTGCAGGGCTATCCTGGGCTACATGAGACCCTCTCTCAAAAATAAGTTATTTAAATGAAAATCTATAAAATAAAAATGCGTTCTTCAAACTGACGACATGCAAGGTGCCCTGATATTTCCTATTCAACTTTTTAAAGTGCTCGCACAACCCCAGCTCTCTAAATTGATTTTGAGCCGCCTGACCCAGAAGACCCTGGAGGGAGAGACGGAGTTAATCCTATATCTGTTGTGCCGTTCAAATCTTTCTTGCTGGGCTGGAGATTAAATGTAATGAGAATTCAGGAAACTAAATTAGAGAAATGACAGACAGGAGCATCCCACACCTCCTCGTCTTCTAGAAAAGAAAGAAAGAAGATTCAGAAGAGCCTGGCGCGTCCTGCTCGTAGAAGGCTTATTTTCAGACAGATGAACGTTCAGAAAAGCCAACCTGAGAGCCAAGGGCTACAGTTCAGCATACTAGGACTTGGACACTGTCTCGCACAGAGGTTCTCAATCTGTGGGTCGCGACCCCTTTGCCAACCCTTGTGCTCCAAACATATTTACAATGATTCATAACAATAAAAACATTAGCTATGAAGTAACAACAAAAATAATTTTATAGTTGGCAAAAAAGACCACACCATGAGGTCTTGACCACAGCATGAGGTCTTTTCTGTATTAGTTTCAGAATTGAGAAGATTGAGACCCACCATGACCTGTCCAGCACCCTCCTGTCCTTGGAGGCTTATGGGAAGGTGTTGTGTTTGTTCTTTGTTCTTAAAAAGGGGGCCTGTCATGGCTTGGGTAAAGTAGCTGCTACCTAAATCTTGAGTGACTGTTTCTCACTGTTTAAGTTAAAACTTGTGCCTACAGCCTGCCCGTGCCCTCACGAACCAGGTTAGGCTAAGTGCAGGTGTGTTATAGAAATTATTTAAATCTGACCTGGGGTTTCTACCCCGCTTTTATATCATTTAGTTCCCGGATGAAAGACATACATAGCCTTTATATTTATAATAAGTTCTAATTAGCACAAGAGCTGGGCAGATACCTACGCTCTTACGTTGTTAGAATCTGCTTTCCTGTTGATAACCCCCAAGTTATTACTTACTATGCTTCATCTGGACTGCTCTTAACTCCAGTTGGCCAGCCCTCGGGGCCACGTTTTCTTGACTCCCAACCCATGGCGGCTTCTCCTTTCTCCTTCTGCCTTCTTCTTCTTGTCCTCCCTCTCTGACCCCAAACCTGGGAAACCTAAGCCTCACTTAATGTCTCTTTTAGCCAGCTATTAGCTGTTATTTACCCGTCAGAAATGACTCAGGGGCAGGGTCACTGGTTTACATGCAGACTCCAGGTCTTGGGGTCCGCACTTAGTATTACAATACACAGTAAAAGATAAAAGCTCAACATAGGTATGCATGTATTTAACATAGATCAGTGTATTTGTAATTGTGTGTGTGTGGGGGGGGTGCGCTTGGCATTCACAGCCACCAACAGACTAAATAGGGGGCTGTCTGATCACACGGGAGGACAAGTGGGGATTGCCCCCTGCCAGTTGCTGTGGTGTCCTTCCCTGTACTCAGTACCATCATTTGACATAACCCTAGCTTCCCCGTATTAGGTGTAGGGCCCAGGTTAGACTTGAAATTTTGATAACCTTTTTCCCCTTGCTTCTGAGTGCTGAGATCATAGCCATTATGCCCTGCCCTGCCCTGCCCTGCCCTGCCCTGCCCTGCCCTGCCCTGCCCTGCCCTGCCCTGCCCTGCCCTGCCCTGCCCTGGCACCTCTCCTATCCCTCAACTATATGAAAAGAAGAGGTTTGAAAAACTTTAGCAGAGGGTGTTATGCTGACTGGTGCCTAGAGTTTAGACAAAGTATCTGACTTGTGGAAGTTTAAAAATGGAGAGCCAGCTGGACAGTGGTGGTGAGTGCTTTTAATCCCGGCACTCAGGAGGCAGAGGCAGGTACATCTCTATGAGTGAGTTTGAGGCCAGCCTCATCTACATGGTAAGTTCTAGGACAGCCAGGGCTACACAAAGAAAACCCATAGGAAAACCAAGTAAGTTTTCTTAAGAGCAGACAAAGAAGGGGCTGGAGAGATGGCTCAGCAGTTAAGAGCGCTGAGTGTTCTTCCAAAGGTCCTGAGTTCAATTCCCAGTAACCACATGGTGGCTCTCAAACACCTGTAATGGGATCTGATGCCCTCTTCTGGTGTGTCTGAAGACAGATACAGTGTACTTGTCATATACATAAAATAAATAAATAAATCTTTTTAAAAAATAGACAAAGAAGGGGAGGAGGTTGGATGTTAGAGTTTCCACCACATAGAAAAACAAATGGGAGTGGGTGAGTTGGGGGAAGATGGGAGGAGAGAGAAGCATGGTGGTACACACCTGTAATCCCAGCACTTGGGAAGGACCAACCTCCACTGCATAGCAAGTTAAAGGACAAACTAGGCTACCCATGACCTTGTTTAGAGGAAGAGGAATGGGGAGGGAAAGAAGGGAGAGGAGGAACATAAGCAGAGACAAGTGTAGTGGTATACATGAAAAGTGTGCGCACATACATGCATGAGAGAGAGAGAGAGAGAGAAGAAAAGAGAGAGAAAAAGATAAATAAGCAATATAAAGTAAAACTGGTTAGTTTAATTGTCAATTTGGCACATTGTAGTGTATCTTGGGAAGAGTCTCAGCAAAGGATTGTAAAGGCCAGCCTGTAGGAATATCTGTGGGGAACTGTATTGATGATGTTAACTGACATGGGAAGACCCAGCCCACTATAGGCAGCACCATTCCCCACGCTGGGGTTCTAGACTGTGTGAAGAGGATAAACTAAACTGAATGTAAGCATACATGCAGCCTTCACTCTACTCTTGATGGTGAATGTGGTGTGACCAGCTGCTTCAAGTTCTTGCCATGATGCCCCGTCTCAATGACAGGTGTAACCTGGAACTGTGAGCTGAAATAAGTCCTTTGTCTCCTGAGCTATTTTTTGTTCAGGGTGTTTTATCACAGCAACAGGAAATGAAGAGTGGAAAACAGGAAAGTGGAGAGGGTAAGCCTCATGGATCTAAGCCTTCCTCTTTCTGGGTTTGATGACTCATGAGTTTCTTTGCTATAGATATGTGGGTTGTAGAAAACTGTATGCAAAAATCTCAGCACACTGTCGTAACAACACTGGACATGTCCCTGGAAGAGACTAGGAACCTCACTGACCATGTGAGGAGCTTAGTATAGACACTCATATCGTCATCAGAAGAACGAGCATGAAGAGCACAAGGAAAGTCATTATAGTTGGCTGTTAATCTATGTGACCATTGGTGCCTAGTTGATCTGTTAGAATAGGGAATCTTGATGACACAGAGCTGGCTTGCTGTTTCAAAATGATGCGACATTGATTTGTAAGCCAGGGCTGGGAGATAGATGACTGAGCCGCATCAGAAACCCCGCAACATCCTGGGTGAGGGAGGGCACTGTAAAAATAGTATCAGGGATGGAGAGGTGGCCCAATGGTTAGGAACATGGATGTTCTTCCAGAAGACCCAGCTTTAATTCCCAGCACCCACATGGTGGCTCAAAAACATCTGTAACTCCAGTTCCAGGAGATCTGATGACCTCTTCCCTGACTTCTATGTGGTCTGTATGCATAAGGTTCCCAGACATGTACACAGGTGAAACGTTCATATACATAAAATAAAAATAAATATTCTTTAAAAATAGCATCAGGTAGGGGACTGGAGAGATGGCTCAGTGGTTAAGAGCACTGACTGTTCTTCCAGAGGTCCTGAGTTCAATTCCCAGCAACCACAAGGTGGCTCACAACCATCTGTAATAGGATCCGATGCCTTCTTCTGGTGTGTTCGAAGAGTGACAGTGTACTCATGTACATTAAGTAAATCTTAAAAAAAAAAATAAATTATATATATATATATATAACATCAAGTATTTAAGGTAGCTTGTTGGAGAACCCTGTTATTAAGGTCATGGTCCACCTCTCCAAACTGGGAGCAAAATGGAGGACTTTCTTTCTCGGCAGAACTTCTCTTTCTCTTCCTAACCTTATTTGGAGAATGTCTCTGAGCATGGACGCCTGATTTTATCTGAAGAATGAGTTATGTGTGTGCATAACTCAGCACACACATCCTGCTCTAGTTTCCTGCCCATAAGATAATTAGGTACTGTGTTATGACCAATCAACCTGTAAACCAGTTAGGGTTTTACTGCTGTCAACAGACACCATGACCAAGGCAACTCTCATAAGGACAACATTTAATTGGGGCTGGCTTACAGGGTTCAGAGGTTCAGTCCATTATCATCAAGGTGGGAACATGGCAGCATCTAGGCAGGCATGGTGCAGGAGGAGTTGAGAGTTCTACATTTTCATCTGAAGGCTGCTAGCAGAATACTGACTTCCAGGGAGCTAGGAGGAGGGTCTTAAACCCCACCTTCACAGTGACACACCTACTCCAACAAGGCCACACCTACTCCAACAGGGCCACATATTCTAATAGTGCCACTCCCTGGGCCGAGCATCACATAACCCTTTCCACCTGTACCCCTAAGAGCCCTTATACACCCTAACCCTTGAACAGTAAAATAGAATGAATGGTCTCACTGAAGCTTTCTCCAGAAATCCTTCTGTCATACTCACAGCCAACTGAACCCTGCTCTCTCCTTCTCCCTCATGAGTGGGTGGCCAACGACCCCATAGAGAAAGCAGACCCACCGTGACTCACCAGTATAGATGTTCACATGATGTCCTGTTCTACCTACTTGCCCTCCAGTCTCAAGGGACTATAAGACTATAAGAGGACATTTGTTCACTAAGAGCCTGAATCAAACCCTAATCGGTGGTTCTCAATCTGTGCGTAAAGACCCCCTTGGGGGTCGCAGATACCCTGCATATCAGATATTTACATTATGATTCATAACAGTAGCAAAATTACAATTATGAAGTGTCAATGAAATAATTTGATAGTTGAGGGTCACCACAGCATGAGGAATTGTATTAAGGGTCATTTGGAAAACTGAGAACCACTGTTCTGTATGTCTGGGGCTCAAGGAAGTATCAGGTTACAATCTCAGATCACAAAAACTCCTGAAGCCCAGGTGAGCGAGAAGGGGTGATACGTCATCCCCCAAGACCTGAACCCAATAGGGATGATCAACCGTACAACTGGGAAGCCACACATGATTGTTAAACTCTCAGAAAAATTCTAGTGACTCCACTTGCTTTACTGTCTTCCTCCTGTAATCAGCTACTCCAGCCGCAGCCAGCGTCTCCCTGCACCCATGGCTTCCGAACAGACAGAATTTCTAACTGTTCGCAGTGATATGGAACAGTAGCCAAGTCAGCCCCATGGGGGGAAAATGCCTTCAGTGGAATATTTTCACTCTCTTGGCTGTCCTGTTATTCATTCGACTACAAACCCAAACATCAGTCCTGAGACTAAAGGGTGTGATGAAAAGCCGTTCAGCTTTCAGGAATTATGGGTCTCAGTCACGCCTCCATCACGTCCTGTAATATATTGAAACTAAAATAACCTTAAGGCAGGCAATTTAAAGCCGCCACCTCCCCCCACCATCCTGAAGAATTGTACCCACACGCTGACATGAAGAAGCAACGGGGTCTCGGGGGTTCATTTGTAATGCTGAGAGTAGCCACGCTGCTGTCGTTGGGGATTGATGAATGAGCTACTCAATTTTTTTTTTTTTTCCTAAGAAAATGCTTGGGATTTTTCTTTTCAATTGAAACTAAGGCTGACAGGCAGTGTGCAGTGGAGATTTTTTTTTTTTTTTTTTTTTGGTCAGGCTTTTAGAACGGAAACGGATTTGGGGGTGCCCTCACATCAGCTATGGATGGGGAGCTGGTTTCAGATTTTGAGTCTAAGAAGTCTATAGCTTTGGGCTGTTGAAGGACTCCACAATTTGGACCCTGTAAATGCTAAATGCAGGCCTGGGGAGGTTACTCAGTCAGTAAAGAATTGACTTGCAAATACGAGGGGTCTGAGCTCTGTCCCCAGAACCCACATATTAAAAAACGCCAGGCATAGGAGTATGTACTTTTAATTCCAGTGCTAGGGAGGTAGAGACAAGAGGATTCCTAAGGGCTCACTAGCGGGCTATCCTGGACTACTTGGTGAGCTCCAGGCCAGTAAGAGACAGTGTCTTAATCAACAAGGTGGACAGCTCCTAAGTGTGACACTTGGGGTTGTTGCCTTTTGACCTCCAGACACACCCATGTGCACACCCCCGAATGAACCCAAAGGCAAACAGCCCTAAAGAGCACTGTCTCCTCTGGGAAAACATGTTAGATTAAAATGGAGGAATCCTTGTCTTCAGATCTCGTGACAGTAGGCAGCTTTGCCGGTTCTAACTTTTATGGCCAAGAATGACTGGGGTGGTAATCTCATTGGGAGTTTTGATCCAAAAAACCAAAAACCATATACTGTAGGCCTTGTTTATGGACAGTTTATATTTAAAAACTTTTTCACGATAAACTTTTGCCCAAAGTGGTTACGTTTCTCTGAATTCCACCACAGACGGGAAGCAGCCCCTCCCCCGCACCACCTAGGGGCTGTGTCCCTATGCCACCTTGCCAGGTGACAGCCTTGCAAGATGCATGGAGCTCAGATTAAGTGTACAGTCTCACACAAACCCACCGTTTAGGAATGCCTCCTAAAAAAAAAACATCTAGGTAAACGCATGAAGAGTAGAGGCCACACTACTTGGTTATGGCATTTTGAAACATTGTAGAAAGGGAAAAGCAGGATCCAGCAAGATGCTTTGAAACATCTGGCAGCAGATGGTAAGGGACATTCCCGCAAAGGCCCTGGAAGGGAGTCATGCCTTACCTGATTGCTGGAGGAAGGTGTTCCAATTAAAGGTGGCATTTGGTATTGTTGCAATTCCTGGTGGACAGAGTGGGAAAGAAAAAAAAGGAAGTTTTGACTCTTACAAATCCATTCAACTTCTTAGGCACTACAGTGGAGTTTCCTGAGCTCCTGGGCTCAGAGGTTGAATGCACCTGTGGATTTCAGGGAATGTGGCATCCCAATCAACCACCATCCAACTTTGGGTGGTCCAGACCTCGAGCGATTTAAAGAGACTCATGAAGTCTTCTCAAACATTGGTACTTGAACCCTACCGCTCTGGGTAAAGGTTTGACAGCTTTAATCCTAGCCCTCAGGACGGAGGCAGGCAGATCTCTGAGTTCAAGGCCAGCCTGGTCTATAGAGTGAGTTCCAGGAGAGAACCAAGTCCTGAAAGTTGTCCTCTAACTTTCATGTGTGTCCAATGGTGTGTACATAAACACAAATGAGTAAAGCAAATGCAATAAATTGTATAGGTATTATATTTTAATTATATATACTATATATTAAAATATATTATGTACATATTATATATATTTAAAAGTTCTTACCTTGACTCTGGACAAAGATCTTCCCAGTTGCATGTGGCTTTTGAAAGGGGAAGAGAAAGGGAAGAAGTTAATTTGATGGTCCAAGTATTCTATACTTTCAGAGACCAATATAATTAAATTACCCTTTTGGAAATATCTCTAAGTCACGCACAAACAGCTTGTTAGGAGCACAGTGTTATTTCCATTGCTAAAGGGTTTTGCCATTAATAACAGAGAGTCTCTAAGAACAAAGAAAAAAAGTCAGGCTGGGCAATGGTGGCACACACCTTTTTTTTTTTCCAGACCTGAGGATCGAACCCAGGGCCTTGTGTTTGCTAGGCAAGCGCTCTACCACTGAGCTAAATCCCCAACCCGTGGTACATACCTTTAATCCCAGCACTTGGGAGGCAGAGGCAGGCGGATTTCTAAGTTCGAGGCCAGCCTGGTCTACAGAGTGAGTTCCAGGACAGCCAGGCTTACACAGAGAAACCCTGTCTGGGAAAAAAAAAAAAACAAAAAAAAAAAAAACAGAAAGAAAGAAAGAAAGAAAGAAAGAAAGAAAGAAAGAAAGAAAGAAAGAAAAGAAAGAAAAGAAAAGAAAAGAAAAGAAAAGAAAAGAAAAGAAAAGAAAAGAAAAGAAAAGAAGTCGGGCTTAATGCAAGGGCTATTCAGAGTCCCTGAAAGCCCAGGAATGTACCTGTCGCTGAAGCAGAGGTGGGTAGACAAGTGCCATTCGAGGGTACTTTGTCCCCAAGTGGAAAAGGGTATTCCTCATCCCTCAGAATAAAGGAGGAAGGAAAGAAGAGAGGACAAAGAGAGGATGGAGAGAGGGAAGAAAAGGGGGAGAGGGGTGGAGAAAAAGGAGGAGGTTGGGGAAGACCCAAAGAGCACAAGTGGCCAAGTTATCCCGTGGCATCTAGACCTCACCAGCACATAAATGAGAGAATAAAGAACAAGTTCAAAAGGCAGGCTAGGTGAGCTTTCAGCATGAGCTGTGGTCTTCAGGGACTCAGTGCTTCAGAGCAAGAACTTTCTCAGGACCTTCCAGTCCACACCCCCTGTACCTGGACAGACATGTCTCCATAGACCTCCTGAGTCCAGCTTTTGCCAGGATTCCAGACCTCTCATCATCAAGTTCGAGTCCCCCCCCCCCCATGTTGGATTCCATACTCAGGACCATATCCCCATCTCAAGCTTTCTGTTTGTTTGGGGGGGCGAGGGGCTTCCAGTAGCTGGGGCTGGCCTCAAACAAGCTAGGTAGGTAGCTGAGGATGAGTACTGGATTCTCCACTTCTGAGTACTTGCATTACAGAGGCACAGCATCAAGGTTTTGAGGGGCTGGAGGATGGAACTGGAGGTTTCCTACCTGCTAAGGGGCTCGTGATCTACTGAACTACACCCCACCCAGCCCGGTTATAAACGCCTTCCATTTGCATCCATGTATGTTTACACAGTGAAGCCCCACCTTGTTTTACCCTGTTATTTTTTTCTCCTTGCTTGCTAAGAGATTTAAATGAAAAAGAGCAGGAGGGTAAAGGACTTCCTTTAGAAGCGGCCGATCTGTGTGTAATCTGCATTGATACATTGTGTATGTAATCTGCATTGATACATTGTGTGAGCCTCGTGTGTAGGGGTGGTGATTTCCTCTAAGCAATTTGTAACCATTATATAAGTTCTTTTAAGAAAGCTACAATGGGAAGTCTTTTTTTTTGTAATTTCAAATCAAAGTCATTATTTTTTTTTTTTTTTGCTGCCCGCGTGGAGCCTTAGATTCTGCATCTATTACAAGAACTCTTAATGTAGTTTCTGCTTGCAGAAAGTTTAATAGCAGAAGATTAGCCTTTTATATTAACCTGAGAGTGAGAGGTCTTTTTGTAACTGTGGTCTGATCTTTTTTTTTTTCCTTTGTCTTTGCCCTTGTTTTGTGGTGCTCCCGGGTCAGAGACAACTGCTATACTATTGATCCATGCTCCCACCCTTCATCCAGGGGATGCACCACCTCCAAAGCCTCCAAGCTAAGCCCTAGCCCCTCCCTGGTTGATTCTAGGCAGGTGCTCTACAGCAGAGCTCATACCGGACCTTGCCGTGTCCCCTCCCACCCCGTTTTTAGTATTATTCTATGAAAATGGGTCTCTTACAGAGACATGCTTATTTTAGAGCAATGTACCTTACAGGATGCCGGCTTTTCCCGTTAATTAATTAGTCAAATTAAGTGATAAGTTCTCACGAGCCTTAAAATGGAGTCTTAATACTCTCCCCCTTCCTCTTAAAATGTCACACTCACAAAAAAAGCAGGTTCAGCTTCAGTTCTCAGCCTTTTAGGTTTTTCATTAGATCCCAGAGAAACAGCCGCGAGAGATGAATGAATAGAGAAATTCACAAGTCGCCAGGTCCGGCTATTTCTTCCCGTGACAGAGTTCAGTTACCAGCTTAATTAATTTTGCGTAGAAAAGGGAACTGAAAGGGACATCTTGACTTTCTCTACTTGTATTAGAAAAGTATATTTCTACTGAGAATAGTAGCAAGGCTGCTTTGGCACCACAGCATGCTGCCACACCCAACTTAATTATCTTTCTAAATGGAGGTGGAGGGGGAAAATTGCAGTTTTAAGTTTTGAGCTGGATTCTTTGCTTAAAAGCACATTGCCATACATGCTATCTATATATGTACATATTCTCTCCTTTTTAAAAATGTCTGGTTGGGGGGAGGAGAAAAGGAGGGAGGGAGAGAGAATGTGCATGCAGTACCCACAGAGGCCAGTAGAGGGCATAGGATCTCCTGGGACTGAAAGTGTAGATGATTATAAACTGCCATATGGATAATGGGAATTGAGCTAGCTGCAAGAACAGCTAGTGCACTTAACCATTGAGCCATCTCTGCAGCCTCCCTAGTCTCTCTTTTGAAGTCACAAAGTGACAGGCATGGTGGTGGCTTCAAAACTTTTAATCCCAGCACTCAGGAGGCAGAGGCAGGCCCACCTCTTTGAGTTCAAGGTCAGTCTGGTGGTGTACATAGTGAGTTCCAGGCCAGCCAGGGCTACATAGCGAGACCCTGCCAAAAAAAAAAAAGAGAGAGAGAGAGAGAGAGAGAGAGAGAGAGAAGAAAAAAAGGAAAGAAAGAAAGACAGAGAGAAAGAAAGAAAGAAAGAAAAGGGAGAGGAGGAAAGAAAGCCCAAGAGAAGTAGAAGCACCTGTAATCTTATCTTTCTAAACCAGGATATCTGGTCACACTTGGGAATAATTAGGTAAGATTAACCAAACTCCAGCCTGAGTCAAGCCTGCTTCCAAAACAGAGCACATCAAGCAAAGCTGGCTTATTCCTCCAGCAAGATTAAGACTGCATTGCTCAAAACGCATCATCTGCCGTTCACAGTACATGAATCAAAGTCTCTCCTCAAAAAAAAAAAAAAAAAAAAAAAAAAAAAAAAAAAAAAACTACCTAAAAGAATTCCATAAACACAGCTGAATAAGACACCTTTATATTATTTATACATATTTGTATTTGAAAAGAGATGGAATCAAATAAAAGCATTGGGCTGAACGTCATTGGAAAATCCACCCACAACCCTGTACAAAAATGTATATTAAAAACAGCTTCACTTTCAAATGTAATAACTATCCCCCAGCCTTTAAACTATGAAAACAAGTTAATCTCATCTTTTATTAGGTTTATGTCAGTATCTCCTGTATCCGCATCCGGGAGGGACCAAGCCATCTTAGCTACTTCACAGGTTGTGTTTTTCTTCCTTAATGTTTACTATGTTAAAAATTAAATATTTTTTAATTATATGTACATGTGTGGGTGGCAGTGTAAGTGCACATGAGTGAAGTGACCCATGGAGGCCAGAAGAGGGCGTCATATGTCCTATATCTGGCCTTACAGGCAGTTGTGAGCTACTTGATGCCAGTGCTGGGACCTGAACTCCAGTCCTCTATGAGAGAAGTATCTGCTTTTAATTGCCAAGCCATCTTTGCAGGCCTCATTTTTTTAATTAAAAACAAACAAACAAACAAACAAAAAAAAAAACCCAGTTGTTTTAGATTTATTTGTTTTGTGTGTGTTTATATTTTGCCTGTACGTATGTATACCACATGTACACTTGCAGCCTGCAGATGTCATAAGAGGGCATTAAATCCCCTGAAACTGGAGATAAAGATGGTTTGTGAGCTGCCGCGTGGGTGCTGGGAACTAAAGCTGGGTTTTCTGGAAGTGGAGTCAGTGCTTTTACGGATGAGCTGTCTCTCCAGTCCGTCAATGTTTGTTTGTTTTCCCCCTCCCCCTTCCCCTTCCCTTCTCCCTCTCACTCCAGCCCCACTCACACTGGCCCAAAGGTTTATTTATTTATTATTAAATGTAGGTACATTGTAGCTGTCTTGAGACACCCCATAAGAAGGCATCAGATCTCATTACGGATGGTTGTGAGCCACCATGTGATGGCTGGGATTTGAACTCAGGACCTCCAGAAGGGCAGTCAGTACTCTTAACCGCTGAGCCATCTCACCAGCCCCTGGCTGTTGGTTTCAAATGCCTGGTGACTATCCCTGGAAGAGGGCTGTCTGAGCGCAGCTCTGGCTGACCCAGGGTAGTGTGAGAACCTGAGCTGGCCCTGCCTACCTCACTCTCTTGCCTTCTGCCACTGAAGCTTTTTGCTTCAGAACTGGATTCCGTTACTGATAGTCAATACGTTGTTTGAAGCACTATGCATTGGTTTTGGTTTTTTATCAGATGTATTTACTTGTTTGTGCACATACTGCGGGCCATGTGTATTTCTTTGTTTGGGGTGTGTGTGCACAAGCTGCGAGCTACGTGTAGAGGTGGAAGACAACTGGAGGTAGTCAGTTCTCTCCTTGCCCTATGTGGGATCCAGGGACCCAACTCAGGTCATCAAGCTCAGAGAGAGGCATCAATAACCCACTGAGGGATGCATCTTATCAGCCTCCACTAGGGTTCAGTAAAAGCCTGATAAATAGCTGAACAGGCAACATGTCTGCCACTTTCCACCAATGATGATGATGATGATGTTGATGATGATGATGATGATGATAGTGGTGGTAGTGGTGTTAAAAGGGAGGGGCAGCCAGGTTTTGGTAACATAAGCATTTAATCCCAACATTTGGGAGGCAGAGGCAAGTGGATCTCTGTGTTCAAGCTCCAGGGCAGCCAGAACTGCACAGAGAAACCTGTCTTGACAAAAAGAGGGGCTTGACTTCACCCACAAGTTTTAAAAAAAAAAAAAAAAAAAAAAAAAAAAAAAAAAAAAAAAAATTTATTAAAAAAAAAAAAAAAAAAAAAAAAAAAAAGGCTTGTTTTGCACTGAGCTTTTTCAGGTACCCATGCTGGAGAAATGCAGTACACACCTGTGCCACAGCACCACAGTCTAACTGACTTCTTTCCTGTCCCCAAGCTGCACTGGAAGAACCACGGAGGAATACATACCCACTGCACCTGTGCTGTGTCCTTCATCGCCTCGGTGAAAGCCACGGCAAACCTGGTCAATGGATAGACATACGGGTCAATTAATTAGGCTGGATTTAGTCAGTTAACACAGCTGAGACACAGCTCTTCCCAACAGCCATTGAGAGGTGGAGAGGGCACAGTTCTAAATTCCATCCATTGTCGTGACTCCCAGCCACTACCCATTAGACCCCATCTTCACCCACACCAGAAAAGGTTGTACCTAGGGAATAAACTCAACGGTGCTCAAACCCTCTTCATTTATCTTGTTCCTTTCGAATCATGCAGGGGAAGTAGAGATAAAAATTCAAAGGCCAGTCTGGGGAGATGGTTCAGTAGTTCGAGAACATTTACTGACTGGGATTCAGTTCCCAGCACCCACGTGAGGCAGTTCACAAATACCTGTAACTCTAACTCTGGGGGATCTGATACCTTCTTTGACCCTTGTATGCATGTGGCATGCACACTAACATACATTTGCTGTTTTGTTTGTTTGTTCTTTGGGGGATTTGTTTATTTGTTTGGTTTTCGTTTGTTGAGACAGGGTTTCTCTATGAAGCCCTGGCTGTCCTGGAACTCACTCTGTACACCAGGCTGGCCTTGAGAGCCACCTGCCTCTTCTGCCTCCAAGTGCCGGGGGTGAAGGCATGCACTGCAACCACCCAGCTGCATTTACATTTTTTAGGAAATAAGAAGCCAGAAAGCAAAATTCAGTAGGTGACATAGTTAATCCCTACTGCAATGCGCACTCCAGGGCAAGAGATACATGATACAGGAGCTTTACGAGAGAATCTGTGTGTGCTTACAGCACCCATATCTGCCCTGGGTGCCAGCATGATAATGAAAATACTGACATGTTAAAAGCATGTGGTGCACATACATACACTCAGGCTCATATGTGACATAAATTAAAAGAAAAATAGAAGAGTCAGCAAGTCCTAAGGGGCTCCGGTGCAAAGAAAATGGCGGGCCCCTATTTAAGATCGTGTTTGTCGGTCCAACAAAGATGGCCCAGCAGGAAGAGACTTTCTGCCAAGGACCACCACCCAAGTTTGATCTCCTGGAATTCACATGGTGGAAGGACAGAACCAGCTCCCTCAAGTTGTTCCCTGACCTCCACACGAGAGCTGTAGCGTGCTCACACATGCCTGCTGAGTTAATAAAGGTATTTTAAAAAGAGTGCCTTTGCCACCAAAAGAGCATAACAGGTACATTTTAAGGGAATGGGATACAACATTTTGCACAGGGATTGTATAGCGATGTTCCTTTTTTTCCAATCAAACCAGCTGAGAAATGGTATAAGGAAGACCCACAATTCAATGATCATGGCACTTCACAGTGGCTTTCTGGATTCGCCATATATACATACATACATACATACATACAATCACACACATGTAATTCTGTGACAATGACAGAATTGGATCTCCGTTTCCGATCTCTGTAAATGTCATGGTTGATTTCAGTCACCATCTTGACAGGAACCAGAATCATCTAAGACAAATCTCTGGACATCTCTACGACATATCTAGAAGGAAGTTTCTCGATTAGAAGAACGGAGTTGGGAAAGCCCACACTGTGAGTGGTACCATGCTAAGGACTGAAACTGTGGGCTGGGTAACAGGGAAGTGAGCTGCGCCTCAGCATCCGTCTCTCTGCTCCCTGACTTGGGGATGCTCCATCACCAGCTGCCTCACCATGGTGGACTGTGATGGACTGTACCCTCAAATTTCAAACCACAATAGAGTCTGCTGTTTTTGTTATTGTTGCTGTGGCTGTTGTTTTAAGACTGGGTTTCTCTGTGTAGCGCTGGCTGGCCTGAAACTCACTGCGTAGACCAGGCTGGCCTTGAATTTAAGAGATGCCTGTAGGGTGCTGGGTTGGAAGCTATGCACCACCACACCTGGGTCCTTCCTTCCTTAAATCGCTTTTGTCAAGTATTTTGTCATGGCAGTGAGAACAGTGACTGACAGATACTTCCCAGGCTCATTTTATGTCAACTTGACACAAGCTAGAGCCATCGTAGAGGAAGGAGTCTCAGTTGAGAAAATGCTTCCATGAGATCCAGTTGTAGACAGGCCTGTAGGGCATTTTCCTAATTAGTGACTGATAGGGGAAGGTCTAGCTCACTGTGGGTGGTGCTATCCCTGGGCTGGTGGTTCTGTAAGAAAACAGGCTGAGCAGGCCATGGGGAGCAAGCCAGGCAGCAGCATCCCTCCATGGCCTCTGTATCAGCTCCTACCTCAAAGTTTCTACCCTGTGTGAGTTCCTATCTGACTTCTGTTGATGATGAACTGTGATGTGGAAGCATAAGCGAAATAAACCCTTTCTTCCCTGACTTGCTTTTGGTCATGGTGTTTCATTACAGCAATAAGAATCTTCACTAAAACAAATCAAATACGCATGGCAACAGAGTAACAACCATTCAAGGTAGAGAATGCAGAGCTGACACTTGGAATACACACGGACACCTCTCCGAAGTGCAAAGATTAAGACTGTATTGGACAAGAGGAAAAGACTGAGAAAGCAAAAGTGAAGGGGAGACGGGGATCAGACTCAATATACCCAAGCACTTAACACAGCACAAAGTCAGCAGAGGGGTTAAATACACGGGAAAGGGCTGCATCCTCCAAGACAAAGACAGTGGCTCAGCTGGAGAGATGGCTCAGCGGTTCAGAGCACTGGCTACTCTTCCAGAGGACCTGGGTTCAATTCCCAGCACCCACATGATAGCTCCAAACCACCAGTAACTCCAGCTCTGTTTGATATGATGCCCCCTTCTTGCCTACAAGAACATGACCCATGCATGGTACACAGACACACATGCAGGAGGACACCCGTGCACACGATAAAAATGAAGAGGAAGTGGTTTTTTAAATAAATAATGACAAGTGATATTATTTTTTTTGAATGTACCTGGAAACAAAATGATCCCAATTTTCAGATACACTTTATTTAATTTTGGTACTTATAAAATTACTAACCACTTGTTATGTCATAATTCTTAGAAGCTGAAAGTCTAATCCAAAATTAAGATTTAATACTATACTGAACAGAATAAAAGCTTAAAATCCTGAAAAAAAAATTCACACAGCCCCCAGTAGGAAAAAAAAATACACCAATTTAAAAGTGTTTGATTAAAAATGAAATGCACATTATAAAGCCAGACAAGCTCAGTAATCTCATTTATAGAAACATAAGCCGTATGGTGTCAGGCAAGAAACTCATGATTCATGTGTCTCTCTTGCCTGCTGGCCTCAATCAATACACCCCCAAATAAAAAAAATCAATATTTGCTTTAATAACAATGCAATAAACAACCCTAATGATAATACTGAAAGATGGATTTGTCCAATAATGTTTTCAGTAAACGGAATTACTTTTCTTCCATAGGACAGTGTAGCATGGTCCATGTACATGGGAAGGCAATATGTCTTTAGGATGTGCAAACAGTAGTAAGGAATATATACTAATAGGCCACCTTTTTAAAAAATGATTTGTGTGTGTGTGTGTGTGTGTGTGTGTGTGTGTGTGTGTATGCATGTGTTTGCAACATGCCAGTGCAGTGCCTATGGAGGCCAGAAGAGGGCGCTCTTCCTCTAGCGCTGGAGTCGTTCTTCAGTTGTAACAAGAGCCACTTTGATGTGGATTCAGGGAAGGAAACTCTGGTCCTCTGCAAAAGCAGTAAGCGATCTTTCTGCTGTTATTGTATTTGTTTTTGTCTTTTAAAGATTTATTCATTTTGATTTTCTTGTATGAGTGTTTTTCCTGTGTGTGTGTGTGTGTGTGTGTGTGTGTGTGTGTGTGTGTGTACCACGCTCACAAAGTGCCCATGCAGCTCATAAGGGGCTAGCCACAGCTAGTGTCTGGAACAGGGGTTCCCACACTATCCTCACTATCCTATGATGTCTCATCATAGAGAAGCACCAACTGTAACCAAGAGAGTCTTGGAGGCTCTCTGGTCCTGGAGGGCTGGGAGTAATGTATAAACAGAGGACTAAGCCAGGGTACAGAATCCTCACTGGTGACTGTCTCTCAAATGGTTGAGGGAACTCACAAAGGAACACAGACAGGAACCATCCTGAATAGTGAATAGCCATACAGAATAGTTACAAGGATGGCCTTTGGGCTGGGAAACCTAACTTAGGCCTGCATTGCTCCTTTTTTGTTTGTTTGTTTGTTTTGTTTGGGGGGTTTTTTGTTTTGTTTATTTTTGTTTTTCTGAGACAGGGTTTCTCTGTGTAGCCCTGGCTGTCCTGGAACTCACTCTGTAGACCAGGCTGGCCTTGAACTCAGAAATCCGCCTACCTCTGCCTCCCAAGTGCTGGGATTAAAGGTGTGTGCCACCACTGCCCGGCTGCATTGCTCTTAAATTATCTACTCAGCCCTGTACTGTGGTCTATTTCTACAGTTCCTGTGCTCAGAAGGTGGAGGCAGCAGCAGAGTTCAGGGTCATCCTAGGCTATCCACAGAAGTCAAGGCTAACCTAGGCTACAAAAGATCCTATTTCAGCAAACACACACACACACACACACACACACACACACACACACACACATACACACACACCAAAAGCACATGCTAGTGCTTGCTCTCTTCCACACAGGGCCATCCAGAATACTCCTGTGATAACAGTAGGCCAAGTGCATTGTAACCCTGTTTGGTTACAATGAGAATTTGTAGCAAAACAAAACTATACCGAGGGCCAGTTTTGTTTTGTGGGCTTGTTGTTGTTACTGTTGTTATTGCTGTTGTTGTTTTGAGACAGGGTCTCTCTATGTAGCCCTGGTTATCCAGGAACTCGGTATGTAGATCAGGCTGGCATTAAGTCTCAGATATCTGTCTCTGAGTTTTGGAAACTTAAAGGCATGCACCTGGCAAGGGCCTTATTATTGATGGTGTGAACTGGCTTCTCTGGTAAGACGAAAGCCTTCTCACTGGGCCTTACCTGGCTTCCTCCAGGACTCTCCCCATGACTTCCTTTTTTTCTTTGTGATTGGCATCTTCATTTAAATCAGTTCCACCAAAGATGACCCCGAAAGGAATGCCATGACCTACAAAATGACAAGTGAGCAGACTGAGCACCAGGAGGCGTCCCCTAATAACTGGCCCTCAGCCATGAAGCAAAAGCACAAGTTCTTATATAACACAGGGTTGCAGGGGCTTGTCTGTTTTGAGAGAGTTCTGTAGCCCAGGCTGTCCCTGGACTCTCAATTCTCCTGCCTCAGCATTCTTGGGGCTGCAATTACAGGTGTGCACCACCACTCCTAGATGTGGTGTGTGCGTATTTGTGTGTGTGTTTGTGTGTGTGAGGTGGGGGTAAGGAGAGGCAGAGAGACAGAGAGGAAGGGAGGAAGAGAAGTGTGTGTGTGTGTGATAAATATATGTATATGTGAGAGAAAGACACGTGTGTGTTTATGCTTGTGCATGTGAGTGTGAATGTGTCTGTGTGTGTTTGTGAGAGAGAGGGTGTGTGTGTGTGTGTGTGTGTGTGTGTGTGTGTGTGTGTGATGAGATGAGATGAAAGGGAGGAAGGCTGGTGCGGAGGTCATAGGACAACTTGTGGAGTATGGTCTCTCTTTCCATCTTTGTGTGTTCAGGGAATTTGAGTGGCCAGGCTTGTAGAGAAATTAGAAATTGCCTTCACCCAGTGGGTCATTTCATTGGCCCAACCTTGTTCTGGAGGCAGGGTGGCCTTGAGCTTGGTATTACCCAGAGGGTGACCTTGAACTCTTCATTCTCAGGCTTCCCTGTAGGCTAGGCCAGGGGGCTGAGATTTTCCCCCCAAGTACTGCCACACCCAGTTTATATCTCTCTGGAAATTGAAGGCAAGGCTTGGCTTCAGGCCCTAGGTGTGATGTATTTTGTATCAGTTTCATTCTGGGGAAGGGCAGGTATCACTATTAAAAACCTGTAATGGGAGAGCCATTGAGGTGGCTTAGCAAATAAAGGAAAATGCCACCAAGCCTGATGATCTAAGTCCCATCTCTGGGACTCACAGAGTGGAAGGAGAGAATCATTTCCTTGCGCGTTGTCTTCTGACTTCCACAAAGGTCTCTCCCCAGCATCATCACCACCACCACCACCATCATCATAACCACCACCACTCCACACACAAATAAATATATGTACAAAGAAAAACCCACACTAAGATTAATCATGTCAAGTTCTGCCCGTGATAGTCTGAAGCCAAGGCCATTTGAAGGAGAGGGTCCTGTTTATCACTCTCTAACCTGCAGGGGGCAGCACTATGTAGTGCAGGCTGTTATACATCTGCACCTGGAGGTCACCAGGCATGGCCTCTCCCTCATGATCACCAGCTTCTAAAGCCAGTCTTATTCTGTAGACCAGGCTGGCCTCAAACTCAGAAATCCACCGCCTCTGCCTCCAGACTGCCCCATCGTGTTCCGCCTTAAAGTATCTTTGAATTCAGTTCCCAACACGCGGGGTGTGGTGGCGCGTAAGTCTTTAATCCCAGCATTCTCTATGTGTCCCAGGCCAGCCTGGTCTACATAGCAAATGAGATCTTGATTAGCCTGGCTCTGTGGCGAGTACCCGTCTCAAAAACAAAAATGGTTTATCACACGCCATATCTGAGAAAAAATGCGGAAATAAGATGCCATCATCCAGGGCTGGGGAGATGGTTCAGTTGTTCAAAGCATCAGTCATTCTCTAGAGGACCCAGCATTCCTGGCACCTATACGGACTCAACTGTCTGTAGCTCCAGTTCCAGGCTCTCCGGTGCCCTCTTCTGGCAACTACAGGCATGACACTCACACATAAAAAATAATAATAATAGGGCTGGACATGGCTCAGCTATAAACAGCACTGGCTGCTCTTGCACAGGACCTAGGTTCAATTCCCAGCCACCCACATGACAGCTCACAGCTGTATGAAACTCCATTCCCAGGATATCTAATACTTTCTTATAGATTCTGTGGGCACCTGGAACACATGTGGTAAACGTCTGTGTGTGCATGCAGGCAAAATATCCTTACGGGTGAAATTGTTCATTTAAAAAAAAATGACACCACTCCTACCTGATTGCTGGGGGAGACCTGGCAAAGATAGAGGGTGTTTTTGCTTTATTTCAGGTAATATAGCTGAAGCTGGGTGGGCTGGCTCACACTTGGAGAGCCAAGACAGAAGGATTGTCAGGAGCCCAAGGCCAGCCTGTACAGTAAAATGGTAGACCCTGCCTCAAAAGTCTGAGTGTGGTGGTGCTTCCAGTAAGCCCAGCATTTGAGAAGAGGAGCAGGAGGTCAAGGTCAACCTTATCTACATCCGGAGTTCAAGGCCAGCCTAGGCTACATGAGACCCTGTCTCAAAAACTCAAACCAAGCCTGGCAGAGGTGGTACACACCTTTAATTCTAGTATTTCGGAGGCAGAGGTGGGTAGATCTCTGAGTTTGAGGCCAGCCTGGTCTACAGAGGGAGTTCCAGGACATCTGGGGTTAACAAAGAAACCCTGTCTCAAAAAATTAAAGCCAAAACAAAAAAAAAAACAAAACACACAACAAAAATTCCATATAACTGGGCCAGTTATATGAGAGGACTCACTGGGTAAAGGTGCTTGCCACCAAGCCTGATGACCTGAGTTCGATTCTTGGGACTAACGTGGTAGAAGGAGAAGACACTATAAAGTTGTCCTCTGATCCCCACATGCATGCATGCATGCTGTAACTTGCACACCCTTCTGAATAGATCAATTTAATTTAAAAATTAAAGACTACCAAACTATAAGTCGCACATGATCTGAATTTTAAAAGCCCACAAACTACAGAACAAGTATATGGGGTGGGGCATTTGAATTAGATCCCTACCCAGTCACGGGATATCCTCACAGACTGGTTAATGTTCTTAGCCACATGATCCCATCTGCTTCCTGACTGGGCACCAGCCTAAGGCATATTCTTTAACTTCATTAAAGCACTGTAGCCTGCACGAAATTAACTCCCAAGTTGTTTTATAGTCAAAGCGTATGAGAGAATGCACCTTGTGCAGTACCCTGGCTATATTCCATCTTAGGATGGACAACTATAATGTTCTGTCATTAGACACTTGAAAAATTCACTGATGTACACATGGGGGAAAATATCTTACATACATCCCCAGGAGGGAAGAACAATCCCCTTCAGTTAGTTCAGGATTCATGTGGTGACTCTGGAATGTTCTTTATAAGAGACTCTGACCACTGTGTCTACAGCTACTATGACTTCATTTTCATGATCAATTTGACACAGCCTAGAATTACCTTGAAAAGAGAGTCTCAGTGAGTTTGTCTAGGTCAGGGTGACCTGTGGGCATGTCTGTGTGGAGACTGTCTTAGTTTAATTGATGTGGGAAGACCTAGCCCACTGTAGGTGTTACCATTCCCTACGCAGGGAGTCCTGAACTGTGTAAATGTAGAAAGGGCCATTTGTAGGAAATGCACCATGTGTGCACTCATTTCTCTTGAGGTCAGATGTCATGTGACTGGCTTCTTCAAGTTCCCCTCAAGAATAGACTCTACCCTGGAACTGTAAACCAACCTTTTATCTCTGAAGATTGCATTTGTCAGAGCATTTCATAGCAGCAACAGAAAACTAAACTGAAACCCTAGTAGGAGTAAGTGGACCACTGGAGAGAGACAAATGCTTCCCGGGGCTCCCACAGCTTTATGAGACCCTGTGCTGTGAATACAGGTATGTACCATACCAGGCCTGGCCTCAGAACGACACTTAAATATTTACACAGTACAGACATCATCAATATCTATCTGTTCTGAACTGGCAAGGTTGCCAAATTTAGATAATCATTTAATATAAAAAGACAGAGACCTTGTATAATCCTTCAGTTGGTCTTTGGGTAACAGGGCACTGTTCTTGGCATCTGTCATTTTTCAGCACTCTCTCATCCCCATGTGACTTTGGAAGTGTGAGAGGGGTACCTTGCAGAAGTCTGCCTCCACGGTAGAGGTGAAGAGCTATCGCTGCTTCCAGATTCTGGTCCACGATCAGGTTGGCAATTTCAGATGGGCTTTCAAAGTCAAAGGCATCTCTCAGAACGCACATGTGGCCTGCAGCTTCTAGGTGGTCCCTTTGTTTTGAGAGCGAGAAAGAGAGAGAGAGAGAGAGAGAGAGAGAGAGAGAGAGAGAGAGAGAAGTTGGTTGGAGTTGCCACCTTGGTTAAGGTGTGTGGTGATTTGAATACTCTTGGCCCAGGGAGTAGCACAATTAGGAGGTGTGGCCTTGTTGGAGGAAGTGTGTCACTATGGGAGTGGGCAATAAGACCCTCCTCCTAACCACTTAAGAGCCAGTCTTCTTCTAGCAGCCTACAGATGAAGATGTAGAACTCTCAGTTTCTCCTGTCCCCTGTCTACCTGCTGCCATGCCTGGATGATAATGGACTGAACCTCTGAATCTGTAAGCCAGCCCCAATTAAATGTTGTCTTTATAAGAGTTGCTTTGGTCATGGTGTCTGTTCACAGCAGTAAAACCCTAGCTGAGGCAAGGCTTTGAGTAAGTTCCACTAGTAACACTTATTTTCTGAGCTGCCTTTTTGGAGGCAGTCTGTACTGAAACACAGACAGAAGCCTGAAGATGACATTAGTCATCCATTCTCCAGCCTGCAGGACCCAGGACTATGGCTGGGATCAAGGTCAGTGCAATCCCAGCTTTGAGACACAAAAGCTTCTCACCACATTCATCCACACATTGGTCTACCTCAGGACTCCGTATGCACCACTCTGAGTCCACTCTTGCCTTTGTCCACTGTCCTTTCGCTTTAGATAGCAACCAATGTGCATCTTATGGTAGCTGTCATTCTTTTTTTTTTTTTTTTTTTACATTTCTTTTAGGTTTATATTATTTTATGCTTATGAATGTTTTGTCTGCATGTGTCTGTGTACCACATATAATGCTGGTACCTACAGAAGTCAAAAGGTGTCAGAGCCACCAATACTGCAGTTCTAGATGATGGTGAGATGCCATGTGGATATTAGGGACCAAACCCATGTCCTCTGTAACAACTTCCAGTGCTCTTACCCACAAAGCCATCTCTCTGGCCCCTGTCACTCGTTTCTTTAATGATTTCAAAGGGTAGGCATGATGGCTTCATGGTCTAAAGGCACTTGATGTTAAGCTCAACTTGATTCTATCCATCTGAATCTAATCCTATTGGGATCCACACAATGGAAGGAGAGAACCAGCTGTCCCAAGTTGTCCTCTTACTTCCACATGTATGCCATAGCATACAGCATGTGAGGTAATCTCCCAGCCCCATGCTTCCTGCTCCATGGTAAATTAATAAATGTAATCTTAAAATTTTAAAGACTGTCCGCCAGTATGTGCCCCCATCTTGAATCTCCAGAAGTAGGCACTCAATAAATCTCAGTTTCTTTATGATGTTACCCAGCCTCAGGTTATTTTGTTACTGTAAGCAAGACTGGACTAGCATGGGTCATTTGGTATCCAATGTGCTGTGGAAACAAAAAGGCCTTAGGGAGAGGTGACAGGCTGAGTGAGTACTCGGTGCCATGTTCACTCTGGGACATAGGGTGAGACCCGTCCCCACACTGCCATGTGAATGCTAACATCTTTGTATAAGGTAAAGACATATATTACATAACATGCTAATGGCACTGTGCAAATTAAGCAAAAACTAGAGCTGGAGAAATAGCTCAGCTGGAGAAATAGCTCAGAGGTTAGAATCGAACACTAGCTGCTCTTACAGAGGATCTAGGGTTCAATTCCCAGCACCTATCTATGACTTACAACTATATGTAACTCCAGTTCCAGAGGATTATGTCACCCTCTTCTGGCCAATGTGAGAACTTCGAACAGTGTGTGTGTGTGTGTGTGTGTGTGTGTGTGTGTGTGTGTGTGTGTGTGTAAAACTTTTGTTTGTTTGTTTGTTTGTTTTGTTTTCAAGATAGGGTCTCACTGTGTAGCCCTGGCTGTCCTGGAACTCACTCTGTAGACCAGGCTGGCCTCGAACTCAGAAATCCCCCTGCCTCTGCCTCCCAAGTGCTGGGATTAAAGGCGTGCGCCACCACCGCCTGGCAAAACTTTTAATTTAAAAAGAGTGCTTTTAAAATAAATCAATAAAAGCAAAACTTGGGTCTGAGGACTTAAATGGCTTACACCACTGAAGTATGTTTTTATTTTTATACTTTTTTTGACTTAAGTTTTTACTTATTTTACTTATTGTTGCGTATAGGGCTTGACACAAGCTAAGCAAGAGTTTATCACTGAATTAATTGCTGAGAACCCAGGTTCAGTTCCCAGCACCCACATGGTGGCCTGTCACTACCAGTCCACTGAGTCTGATTCCCTCTTCTGGCCACTCTGGGTACAGCACGCAGATGGTGCACATGCAAGCATATGGGCATAATTAAAAAACAATAAAAATGAATTTTAAAGAACAGGGTTGTTGCTGGATGGAGATGGGTGAAGTAATTTTTAATCTTCAGTCATGAATATGCAAATTGGTCCCCTTTCCTGGAGATAAGATCCAATTATTAAAGTCACTCTCTCTCTTTCTCTCTCTCTCTCTCTCTCTCTCTCTCTCTCTCTCTCTCTCTGTGTGTGTGTGTGTGTGTGTGTGTGTGCGCGCGCGCGCTGGCCTTGAACTCACTCTGTAGGACAGGCAGACCTTGAACCTGCAATCCTCCTGTCCCAGCCTACCAAGTGACTGGGACACCAAGCCTGTGCCACTATACATAACTTGGCTGTACCATTCTCATTGTTAACTGTGACCAGTCATCAGAGGCCAATAGCACTGCCCTCCCCACATTCAACATTCCTCTCTTTCTCTCTCTCAACACTGGTGGCACCTGGGAAGCACCCACAAGGGAGCCTGTCAACCCTGCAGCTATTGCTTCCCTCAGCCTGAAACTCACATCATTCAAGAGTCAGAATTCTATGTGTTCTGAGCAGACGTGAGTAACTGCTATTCCATCTCTGGAAAGCTCTAGGAAATGAGAAGCTGTTGGCAGATGGCAGCAACTCTGAATTCTACTCCAGAATGAATGCCCAAGAGATCCATGACCTCTGCTGAATTCATGCAGAAGGGAAAGAGGGCCACTGCCGTGAATGAGGAGTGTCACGATTACAAGTTGTTCTTCGCCTACTAAACGCCCTTTAAACAGCACTGTGACACTCATTGCATGGTCTTATAAACATTCTAAATAAAAAATAACTTTAATCTTAACACTCGGTGGACTGGAATCTTACTCCGATGCCTGGCTGACTTATAACACTTTCCAATTACTTTGTCCCCTTTCCTCTCTCACAGGATAACTCAATTCAATAACAAATCCACAAAGTATCTATTATGCCCAAGGAAGTTGTTTTTTTTTTTTTTTTTTTTAATTTTCTTTCATAGCAACAGATTTTTTTTTTAAAAGGAGCTGAGCTGGGCATGGTGGCCCATATCTGCTCAAAGGGTAGAGGTAGGTGAATGGTGAATCTTTGTGAGTTTGAGACCAGCCTGGTCTACAAAGCAAGTCCAGGACAGCCAATGCTCTAAAACCCTGCTTAAAAAAAAACAAAAGAGCTGATAATAAGCACACACACACACACACACACACACACACACACACACACACACACAGAGAGAGAGAGAGAGAGAGAGAGAGAGAGAGAGAGAGAGAGAGAGTGAGTAAGCCTCAGGTGTCTACCAGAGACCTTCAGATGAGCACAACACACACACACACACGGGGGGGGGGGGTGCAGGGAGGGGGAATAGGGAGGGAGAGCGAGAGACTTTAATAATTGGCTCTCATCATTTCCAGGAAAAGGGGACCAATTTGCGTATTCATGACTTAAAATTAGAAATCACTTCACTCATCTCCATCCAGCAACAACCCTGTTCTTTAAGATTCAGATATATTTTTATTGTTTTTTAAGTATGCCTATATGCTTGAATGTGCACCATGTGCATGCAGTACCCAGGAAAGCCAGAAGAGGGCATCAGACTCACTGGAACCATAGTGACAGGCAGTTGTGAGCCAGCATGTGGGTGCTGGGAACTGAACCTGGGTTCTCGGCAAGAGCAACAAGTGCTCTTGGCCTCTGAACCACCTCTCCAGTGCCATGAGTCATATACTTTCAAAGGAGTCATACATTTTCAAAGTTGAGTGTGGCTCAGATGGGAAAGGAAGAGGCATTTCTGCAAGAAGCCTTCTTAGATGCTGTAACGCAGGCCAAGTCCCTTTCCCAGGCTGTCGTCTCGGCGCACTTCTCTGTCAGAGGATTTTCACACTATAACTGGGTAATGCTTTGTGCATTTACATGCCAGAACCGTCTTCCAAATGGTCATGCTTGGCTCTAACATACACGCACAGTTCTGGTTGCCTGGCTACTGGCTTTAGGTATAGCGACGGGGTTGCTGGGGGTGCTGTGCTGGGTGAAGACCCACCTAACCTTTAATATTCATTTGCCAAGTGTCTAAATGTTAACTGCCCTCCAACACCTGCTGCTTATGTTAAATTTAAAAACCCAGACAAATGGTTGAGGTGTCTTGTCAGGCTGTGTGTCTGCCTTACTGCTGGGATTCCAGAGTGCCGCCTGCAGGCCACTCAGTGGAGGCAGAAGAAATCCATAATAGGGGGTCCCAGCAAATGTTTTCCCAGTGAGAAACAGTGGGGTCTGGGATGGATGCTGTGTTTCCCAGCCTCCTGTGTACCCAGACTCCACTTTCCCTACACCCCAGGCAGGAAGGGGATGGCTGAGCCTGGGATAGGTGGGGGTGAGGGGGTGGGAATCCCATTTGGTTCCGAGTGAGTATGGAGGGCCGAAAGATAAAAGGCCTTCTCCGGGAGATTTAGGTGCATCTCTTTACAATGAAGATCTCTGCCCAAAGCCATCCTTGATAAAGGAGATGGTCCTTGCTTGTCCAAACTGTTTTATTTGATTGTGGATGTGCATGCATTCATCTTACTCAATGAACCAGGGATTAAATACTTTTTGCAGGAAGGAATGGCCGGGAAGGGACGCTCCTTGGCTAAATGCTCCAGTCCTATCTAGATACCTCATTAACATGGAGAACTCCAGGTTTTTATGCTACGTGATCAACTGTCATGGCCCTCTCAGTGGGGTGTCATGGTTACTTGTTCCCTAGCAGGTAATTTGGCAGGAAGCTGACCTCGTACCTACCATTCTCAATTCTGAGATTTCTGGGGGGTTTAGGCTGGCTCAACCTTAACAGTTCTGTCTGGTGGCACTATCCACTGGCCTCACATGCCTATTTAGCATATCAAAGCTGATCTGGCTGCCATGTTCTCCCAGCATTCCTCAGTCCCTATGGCTGGCATACCCCACCCCCACTATGCAGCCCCGCTGGGCTGTCCTCCCCCCAGAGGCTCTTCCCTCTATAATACAGATATTTTGGTCACCTGCTTTGTTCCTTTAGCCTCTTGGCTACTGCACCTGGGTCCCCCCTCTCCTTCTCCTCCCCTCACTCCCCACATGGCCCAGCTCAGTCTGGTTATGTCCACTCTGGACAATCCCAGATGTCTCTGCCTCTGGTCATGCTCTCCCACATATCTATAAAAAAAAACAAAACAAAACAAAAACAAAAACCATCCCCTTCATTGTACCTAGGAGCACTCATGACTTTCCCTTTTCCTTTTTCTATTTCTGTTCATTGTATGCAGAAAGAAAAACAGTCTGTCTCCCTGCACTTCCTAGCCACCATGATGTCCTTGCTATGGTCTGGGTGTGAGATATCCCCCTAAGAAGTTTACGTGTTGAGGTTTTATGTGTGTGTGTTGTAGTGTTGTGTAGCCTTTGGGTGAAGACTTGACTCCTGAAAGCCTCCATGATACTGATGGATCAATGAATGGATCAATTCCTAACTGAATGGGTTTGGAGAAGGGCTAAGCCCTCACCACTCAGAAATCTGAAACCTAGCCGGGCGGTGGTGGCGCAGGCCTTTAATCCCAGCACTTGGGAGGCAGAGGCAGGCGGATTTCTGAGTTCGAGGCCAGCCTGGTCTACAGAGTGAGTTCCAGGACAGCCAAGGCTACACAGAGAAACCCTGTCTTGAAAAACAAACAAACAAACAAACAAACAAACAGAAATCTGAAACCTTCATACAAAATTCTGCTTTCCATCTCTGATCTCTCTCAGGTATTTTGTGACATCAAATTTAGTTTGGTTTGGTTTGGTTTGGTTTGGTTTGGTTTGGTTTGGTTTGGGGGGGCAGTGTGTGTGTGTGTGTGTTTACCCTTGGCTGTCTTGGAACTAACTCTGTAGACCAGGCTAACCTCGAACTCACGGAGATCCACCTGCCGCTACCTCCGGAGTGCTGGGATTAAAGATTTGCACCACCATTACTGGACTTGTCACAGTTGCCTAATTGGTTAGTCGAGTAGTTGGTTCCTATAAGATATCAGTTCTGATCCTATGGGTCACAACCCCTTTGGGAGTTGAACAACCCTTTCACAGGAGTGGCCTAAGACCATTGGAAAACACAGAAATACCTATTACCACTAAAACAGTAGCAAAATTACAGTTACAAAGTAGCAACAAAACCATTTTTATGGCTGGGGATCATCACAACATTTGGAACTGTACCCCAGGGTCACAGCATTAGGAGGTTGAGACCCCACTGTTCTACAGCCAAACCCAGAAAACTTGAAATTCTCCCCTTATTCATTCTCAGAAAAGCTTTCCCACCTACACCTAAAGCCCTTCAATTGCAGCAGAACTCAGGAGGGAAGGGGCGGAGAGGGGTGATGGGAAGGAGAGGAGAAAGTGATTCCAACTGCAAAGGACATTCTCCCCTGGGGAGGTTTCAGATTGCTCCCTTTCCCTGAGGTACCATCTCTCAAGGTTCAGCCATAAACATGTTTGTTCACTTGCCCTCTCTGGATGAAGTAAGAACAGCTGCCACCCACTGCCCAAAGTCCAGTTCTCCTGTGACAATTCTGGCTCAACACTCTCTGCCCTAAACCAACTTGACCCTGACAGTGTGTGTTCTCCTGAGAGCCGAGGGTTACATAGCACTTGGCAGCATTTTCCGGGTCACCCTCGGAAGTGCCACAGACGCTGTGTTCCCTGGGGGACTCAGCTGCAGGAAGTAGTAACGAACAGGTAGGATTTGAAACAGAGGTTAAGGAAGCTTTATGGAGGGGCGTGGTGGCACACGCCTACAATCCAAGTGGTCAGGAGGCAGCGGGGAGGATTAGAAGTTCAAGGTCTTCTCTAGCGAGGGCCAGACCTATTCCTATTATGGGGTAGTGGTGGAGTCTCTACGGGCATCCCCAGCTATGGCCAACTGTTTCACTAACTGATGGTGGTGGTGACGGCTGCTGGAGAAATGGCTTAGTGGTTAGGAGCTTTTCTGGGACACACTCAGTTCTCAGCACCCACATAGTGACTCACAAACACCTGTTAACTCCAGCTCCAGGGAAATCTGCTGTCCTTCTTCCAGCTTCCACGAACAGCAGACACAGATGTAGTGCACAGACATACATGCGTGTAGACAAGTTCTGGCAAAAAAACAAAACAAAACAAAACCACCCATATGCAAAAGATAAAAATTAAAAGTAGCAACACATTTTTAAAATACTAGAAAAGCCAGTTCAAGAGAGGAAAGCAAGATGTCTTTGGGTTTCTGGAGAATGGTCTATGTCTCAACAACCCATCAACCACTGTCGAGAGGAAGCCACTCCTGGACAGTGGAAGACGCTTTGGGGTTTCATTATAAAAGCAGGGGTTAGCTGGAGGGATTTAGCCCAGTGATAAGTGACTACGAGGCATGCATGAGACCCTGCGTCCCCTGTCCCCCAGGATTGTCAGAGAAGTGGGGTGGGGCAGTGAAGAAGGAGCCAGAGAAGCCAGCTACCCACAAAAGCAGGGATTGACCAAGGAAGCTGTTTTAAGATTAACTTGAATTATTGAAAGGTTTTTGAGGTTCTGTTTCCTTTCCATGAGAGGAAGAACTCTCTGAATCCCTGGGCCCAGTACTAGCTAAAGAGAGCTACTGAGGTTACTGCCCACATCTACTTCCGGTGTCCTTTTTTCTCCACCAAGACGAAAGTTACATTTATTTTGAAACAGGTCCATGTAACCCATCTGACCTTGAACTCACTGAAATCCTCCTGCTTCTCCTGTCTTCCAAATGCAGGGATCAGAGGCATGCGCCACCACACCTGCCTGTGTTCTAGGCTTCTGATTACATTTTTCTTTTAAAGTTGTATTTTAGCCATGCCAGGCAGTGATGGTGTGTTCCTTTAATGCCAGCAGTCGGGAGGCAGAGGCCAGCCTGGTCTACAGAGCAAGTTCCAGGATAGCCAAGGCTATATAGAGAGACCATGTCTCAAAAACCAAACAAACAGAAAGTTGTGGTTCTATTAATTTTTTTATGTGTACATCTTTGTGCATGTATGTACATGAGTGGGTGGGTGCCCGAGGAGACTAAAAGCCATGTCAGATCTTCTGGAGCTGGAGTTACAGCTGACTGTGGTCCGCCTGCTGCCATGGGGACTAGACTTCAGCCCTCTGAAAAGAGGAGCAAGTACTATCAATTGCTGCACCATCTCTCCATCCTCTCTCTCTCTCTCTCTCCTCTTTCTTTCTTTCTTTCTTTCTTTCTTTCTTTCTTTCTTTCTTTCTTTCTTTCTTTCTTTCCAGACTCTCATTAAGTAGCTCCTGGCTGGCCTGAAACTCACTTAAGTAAACTAATCTGGTCTTGAGCTCACAGAGAGCTCCTTCTTCCACACTCAGTTTGCTTGCTCGCCTATTTACTTGCTTTCATTTGTTTGTTTCTTTATAGGCAGGGTCTCACGTGAACTCTTAGTAGAGAATTACCATAAGCTTCTGATCCCTAGGCTTCCACAGTCAAAGTGCTGAGATCACAGATGTGGACCACCATACCCATTATGCACAATGCGGGGGATAGACCCCAAGGCCTAATGTCTGCTAAGCAAGCACTCTACCAACTGAGCCACAAGCACTCTACCAACTAAGCCACAAGCACTCTGAGCCATAAGCGCTTTACCAACTGAGCCACAAACACTCTACCAACTGAGCCACAAGCACCCTGAGCCACAAGCATTCTACCAACTAAGCCACAAGTACTCTGAGCCATAAGCGCTTTACCAACTGAGCCACAAACACTCTACCAACTAAGCCACAAGCACTCTACCAACTAAGCCACAAGCACTCTGAGCCATAAGCGCTTTACCAACTGAGCCACAAACACTCTACCAACTGAGCCACAAGCATTCTACCAACTAAGCCACAAGTACTCTGAGCCACAAGCACTCTACCAACTAAGCCACAAGCACTCTGAGCCATAAGCACTCTACCAACTAAGCCACAAGTACTCTGAGCCACAAGCACTCTACCAACTAAGCCACAAGCACTCTGAGCCATAAGCACTCTACCAACAGCCCCCATTGCTTCTTAAACGCATGAGACACAGATCCAGTCCCTTTTACCTGCCATTCTCCAGCTCACACTGCCTTCATTTTATGGCCTTTTGTGACAAAACTCTTGGCCTTTTGTGACAGACTCTTGCTCCTATTTCCAGTCATGCCCAACCCTGACTCCAACAGGTTAGCTGCCTTGGCTCCCACTGTGGTGCCCTGATGAATGACCACCAGTCCTCAACAAGCCAACTAAAGGAATCCGAATCACTAAGTTCTAATCACTCAGCCTCAGAGAAACTTTAACATAAGTGTTTTACTTGTTTTTTTAAGACAGGGTTCCTCTGTATAGCCCTGGCTGTCCTGGAACTCATTCTGTATTCCAGGCTGGCAACGAACTCAAGAGAACCACCTGCCTCTTTCTCCCAAATGCTGTGATTAAAGGTATATGCTACTGTGCCTGGCAAAAAAATATATATATATATATATATATATATTAATATTTTAAATTATGTGTGCTTATATGTGTCTGTGTGGGGATACATGTGAGCACAGATTTCCAAAGAGGCCAGAAGGGAGCACTGGGACCCCGAGATCTGGTTTACAGGTGGCTGTGAGCCTTTAGACATAGCTGCTGCAAAAACTGTGTGCTTTTAACCTCTGAGCTATTTTTTTTTTTTTTTCTCTACACCTGAACCCATTTTTTAAACATAGATGGTAGGGATTTGAACTCAGATCCACATGCTTTTGCAGCAAGCACTCTTATCCACTGAACTGTCTTCCCAGGCCCTGAGATGTGACATTTGTCTAGGATTTTCAGTTCAAACGCTGCATGCAGAGAGTTTCTTTATGGCCAGTTCCAAAAGACTGGGGCTAGAATTTTCAGGTGTTATGGCTGTTTTTCTGGTAAAGAGGGCTCAGATTTCTAGGACTACTTTGGGGAAGAGAAATTCTCTCAGTATTTTGTTGTTGTCCTTTGCTTGCCCCGTGTAAGAAAAGTTTGGAGAGATGACTCAGAGGGTAAGAGCACTGATTGCTCCTCCAGAGGACCCAGGTTCGATTCCCAGCACCCACATGGCAGCTCACAACTGTCTGTGACTCCAAGATCAGACACTCTCACACAGACGTGCATGCAGACAAAACACCAATGCGCATCAAAAAATATATATAAGCTATTTAGAAAGGGAAGGGAACAGGAGGTGGGAACATAGGTCAGCTTCAGAGTCCTCAGATGGGAGCATCAGGTTTCTGAGCCCATAACATTATGAGGGATGGACAGATCTCAATAAATATTCTGTAGGGATCATTTACAGCCAATCCCCATTCTGTGAGTCTACAACTTCATTCCAAGGCAATGTGAGCTTCTCACTAAGCCCACCAACGCCTTCCCTAACCACATACTAGCCCCCTAGGAATGGCACGCATCCTCGGAGCCCTCCCCCCCACCCCCCCATCATACAAACTTCTGGGTTAGCGATCGATTCTACTTTGTGACGGTCTCCTTGCACATAACACATTTGGGGACGTTTTCTACTATTCCATTCATCCGTGATTAGGACATTCCAGAGAATCTTGGACCTTTCCCACCCACACAGTCAAATGTTAGCTAAAGGTGCTTAATGTTTAAATGGTAACCTTAAATACCGTCTCTTCTTCTTGCCCTGTGCCCAAGACAGCTGGATCACTAGTCTCGCCAACCTTCTGTATCTCTAATTTACACTGGCCTCAGGACCTGTGCTATTGCTAGCCCTTCCAGACCTGGCTCCCAGACCTGAGTGGGTGCTTCTCCTCTGGTCTTAGCTTACATGCTACTTCTGCCGAGAGCACTGCCAGGACCTTATCACTTGAAGGAGCTCCTCCTACGCCAAGGTTATATTGTTTTCGGGTTTTTTTTGTTATTGTTGTTGTTCTTGTTTTCGTTTTTCGAGACAGGGTTTCTCTGTGTAGCCCTGGCTGTCCTGGAACTCACTCTGTAGTTGGCTGGCCTCGAACTCAGAACTCAGAAATCCGCCTGCCTCTGCCTCCCAAGTGCTGGGATTAAAGGCGTGCGCTGCCGCCACAGCCCTGCATAATAAACTGTTTTGGTTTTGGTTTGCTTTTGAGATAGGATCTCAAGTAGCTGGAACTTGACAGTAGCAGAGAATGACCTTGAACTTCTTATAGTCCTGCCTTCAGCACCCAAATACTGGGGTTATCGGTGGTGTGTGCGAGCACACCTGGGTTTATGCACTGCTGGGAACGGACGGAACCCGGGGATTCTCCTATGCTTGCTTGGCAAACACTCTTATCAAATTGGCCACACCCCTAGCAAAGTTTTAATTGTTCCATAGTACCAATCACTCCGGGATGATTTACCCCTGTATTTACACGCCTTGTAAATGACTTGCACTTTTCTACTGCAAAGAGCTCAGCCCACAGAGAGCCCAGTGAGAGACTGAATTAGAGGGAGGGGAAACTCACACAATCACAAAACCATCACTTTTCCAGGAAACTTCAGGAAGGTATCTCCCCTCCTTTGGTATCTCCCCTCCACTGTGGTCTTGAGAGGAACTGTGACATTTTCTAACTTGAAGCCTCAACGGCTCTTTTCCATGATGAGGAAATAGACCCACCGAGGGGGGAAGCCATTGGGAAATTTCTTGCAGCAAGTAGAGGGGGAGGGAGAGAAAGCGGAGAAGGGGTGGGAAGCGTGTAAGGGAGTACGGGGCACAGAAGCATCTGCTTCCCAATGATTCAGACCAGCCCTCCTTGATCCAGGCAGCCAGATGGCCAGAGGTAAATGGACCCGCCTTCCCTGCCTTGTCCTGGTTCCAGGCTTCAGTCCCAGGTAAATATACAAAGCAAAAGAGGCCTAATTAAATAAAACAAGCTGAACGTTCAGAAGAGAACCAGGTAGGAGGTGCGGGCGCGCGGGGGGGGGGGGGGGGGGTACAGCAGCCACAGAACTCGGACCCTGGATCACCGCACGTGCTGGACCATCAGATGCACTCTCTGCCTCTTTCCAGCCATGTGGGTCCCCGCTCCGCATCCCAGGCCAGTCTGCCCAAAGCCTAAGTCTGCAACCAGGCCTTTGCTGAGCTTCTGGTTTCACCACCACCACCCCGCGTCCCAGCGCTGACCCAGGCGGCCTCTTTGCGACATCCCAGGGCACTCACAATAGCCAGACAGGGCAACAGGCAGCTGGGATCAGAGCTGCAACCCCTCGCGCCCGCACCTGCGCCCACGACCCGGCCGTTTGTGCACGCGCGGCTCCGGCGCTCGGCCCAGCCCGGCATCCCCAGGCGAGGGATGCTCAGGTCCCCGCAACATACCGCAGGCGCCCAGCCGTAACCGCGTTGCCAGTGTGAGGCCGCAGCACCGCCAAGAACAGGACCCGCATGTCGCTACCTCCTAGGACTGGGCCACCAGGCCCTGGGCGGGCAGCTGGGTAGGGGTGGATTCGGTCCCGTCTGCTGCTCCTAGGCGGAGCCTGCAGGTTCTGGAGTAGGGAGGGGAAGGGGGGGGGGGAGAGGGAAGGAAGGGGAAGGCAGGGAGGGGAGGGGAGGGAGAAGGGAGAGCTGGGGGCCGAGGGGACCTGAGGAGACTATCGGGTGGGGAGGGGGTCACGAGACCAGGTGTCTGGCAGCCACGAGCTCAGAAAGATGGGGGGTGGGGGTGAAGGGTGTCCACTGTTCAGAGACCAAGAACATAGGTTGCCCTATGTCTCCCTCATTATGATCATGAGTTGGGCTCCTACATGCAACATAGTGGTTGATATTGAGACGGCTCCCCCAGAGACCAGAACCAGGTGAGGTATGGGTACAAGACAACATATGGAGAGGTGATTTGAGCTTCACTCTGCACGACCTTATTTTTGAGAGAAACCTGGAGTTTAGAATGCCCCGACACTGAAGCCTTAGGGCATAGGGCTGGCAGTCCGCCATTCTTTTCAGAACCTGGTATCCCTGAACTAAGATCCGTGAACTTTCCAGAGAAAGAGAATGGAGAACCATAACAGAGAGGGCTGTTATGGGGCCCGGTTCAGGGGTGTGAGTTTGCAATTCCGGCAACACAGAGACTGAGAGGCAGGAGGATTGCTGTAAGTTGAAGATCAGCCACAAGATTCTGAGGAAGGGAGGGAAAGGGAGGCACCCAGCAGTCCAGGATTTCTTGCTTGCTTTCTAGTTTCTCATTCCAGACGCTGAGCCATATCCGAAGCTCCAGGCAGTTTTAGAGGACTATGGTGTAAGGCTAGGAAGCCAGGTTTTTTGGGGAGCCCAAGGGCTCAGAACCTCTTGCACTACATGCACCTGAGCAGGAAGGGTGGGGAAGAGACAGAGTCTTGTGACAACATGACATTTGGGAGAATTCACGGTGTTTTACAAAGACGTGCAGCGTTTAGAACCCATCAATATTATAGAACCAATATTCTAAGCATAGCCCCTGAAATTAATTTCTTCCCATCCCTAAACACTCCCTAACAGCTTCAAAGAGGAAAAAGTAGATGTCTGGGTCCCTTGAGTAGCCTTCTTCCGGTCCAGCTCCGCAACATGCTGGCCTCTGATTGTCCATAGATGAAGCCTACTCTGCAGAGGGACACTGGACCAACTGTCCCACCTATTCACAGGGAGAAAGCAAAGGATGGGTTTTTTAAATTATTTATCATAGAATTACCTGATTCTGCTGGGTAGGGTGGCACATGCCTTTAATCACAGTGCCCAGGAATAAAAGGCGGGGAATTTCAACCTCTGAGAGTTCAAGGCCAACCTTGTCTACTTAATGATTTCCAAGACAGCCAAGGATATACAGAAAGACCCTGTCAAAAAAAAAAAAAAAAAAGATTTACCTGATTCTTCCCTCTCTCCACAGTGAAGACTAATAGGACTTGCTTTTTCTTTTGTTTCTTTTTTTTTTTTTTTTAAGTTTTTGTGTGTGTGTGTGTGTGTGTGTGTGTGTGTGTGTGTGTGTGTGCCCGTGGAGGCCAGAAGAGGGTATTGGATCCCATAGAGCTGGAGTTACAAGTGGCTGTGAGCTGTCTGTTGTGGGTTCTGGGATTCACACAACCTCAGCAGGAGCAGCTTCTTTCTGCTCCAGCCTCCCAGAATTTATCTTTGAATCTGGAGAGCTCCTCGAGGAGTCTTTTGACTGCTGTAGCTCAACTCATCACATTCACATTCCTCGGAAGGAAGGAGAAAAGGAAGGAAGGAAGAAAGGGAGGAAGGAAGGAAGGAAGGAAGAAAGGAAGGAAGGAAGGAAGGACAAAAAGGAAGGAAGGAGGAAAAATGATACCCTCAGAATAGCACATCTCATTTTTTCAGGCATATTCCTGGAAATTCCCAGGACCCTTGATGGTATTTTCTTAATGACTACGTGGGTGCTTTGAGGTTTCAAGGAAGCTGGCAACTGCTGCCTGTGTGGTACACACTGTCGCCCTCAGCAAAGCTTGTTTATCAGAAGAAAATGGGAGGGGAGGCCTGAGGTCACCTCTGCAATGATCGTCATCTTCTAAGTCTATAGAGAAGACAATATATAAAGAGCACAGTTGGTGTAAGGTACGTGTGGTGACACACACTTATAACCCCATCTGATGGTCAAAGCACAAAAGCAGGAGGGGAGAAAGTTCAATGCCAGTTTAGGTAACTTCCTGAGACTCTTGTCATTTTTGAGCTTGGTTTGGTTTACTTGAAATAGGGTATCACTCTGTAGGACTTCTGTCATGGAACTCACTCTATAGACCACCAGGCTGGCCTCAAACCCAGAGATCTGGCTGCCTCTGCATCCCCAGTGCTGGGATTAAAGGCATGGGTTTTTGTTTCATTTCATTTTTTGTTTGTTTGTTTTGGTTGGTTTGATTTTGGAACAAGGTTTTGGCCATCCTGGAACTCAACTCTGTAGACCAGACTCAGAGAAGCACCTACCTCTGCCTCTTGAGTATTGGAATTAAAGGTATTCAATGGCACCACCCCACCCCGATCAAAGGTATGTTTTTAAAAGTAGGGTTAAACCTGGTATAATGGCACATGCCTTTAATCCTGGCATTTTGGAATCAGAGATAGGCAGATCTCTATGAGTGTAAGACCAGTCTAGTCTACAAAGTGAGTTCTGGGACAATTAGGAATACATAGTAAGAAAGACTCTGTCTCAGAAATCAAACTAAAACACACAAACCAAAAACCTAAGTGTTTTTCTACCCCTGCGGCTGGGGGGAGGGGGGAGGCATTCTTTGGGGTTCTAGAGAATAAAGCTTAAGAGTCAGAGTATCATGTGGGCACCCCCTCTGGACACTCTAGAACAGTGAGTGGTTCTCAACCCTCCTAATGCTCTGACACTTTAATACAGTTTGTGTTCTGGTAACTCCCCAATGGTAAAATTATTTTCATTGCTACTTCATAACTGTAATTTTGCTAGTCGTGATTCATAATGTACATATCTTATATGCAGGCTATCTGTTATGTGACCCCCTATGGGGAAACTTGACCCACAGGTTAAGAACCCCTGCTCTGAGAGCACCTGTTGGCTCCTTGCTGGTGGTAACTGTCAACATTCTTCTTCTTACGGTGGCTACACCTCCCCAGGCTTCACCACCTGGTGCATGGCCCCCATCCCTGCTGGCTGTCCCTTGGTCTCTCTCCAGAGGTGTCTCATAATGGGGAGATGCACTTGTCAAGAAGACGCTTTGTCTTTACTAGAGCCAAAAGCTCCTTTCCAGATAACAGCACTGTGGTGATCTGAATATTTGTGTCCCCTGGGACATCTATGGTGAGACAAGAGAATACAATGGACTCTTTGGGCCAGAGGCTCTGCACTGGTTGGAAAGAGAAAGTCTTAAGGGACCAAATGTTCAAATTCTTGAGCCTATGGGAGACATTCTCATTCAAACCTCAGTGCTACACAAACTTGACAATTCCCCCATTTCAGGGATGACCATGTTCAAGACCCCACTTGATTCATGATGCATATAAACTATTTCCCCATCTTTCCCACTCTTGAGTGTTTGGTCCACCCACCCCTTCCTACACCTCACCCCCACCCCCACACCTGGTCCTATTCTACCTTCTAACTGGAACATGGGACAGTCCTCATCTCAAATGCATCAAGAGTGAGAGGCTGGCACTATCCTCAGCATCCCCACGTGCTGGGGCAGCAGCATGGACATCCTGGGCATTCCGTAAACATTCGCTTAATTCTGATGAAGCATTCAATGCATGCTGCTTTGTTCTGATTATTTCTTTTAAGGTTTTGTATACCCTTAATTTCTGGGTATGATTGTTTTTGCTTGCATGTACAGCTGTTCAGTGTGTGCACGCAGTGTCCGTGGAGGCTAGAAGAAGATGTCTGATCTGGAGCTGGAGTTACAGATGTTGATGTCGGTTGCCGGGAATCAAACTCGGGTCCACTGCTAGAGCAGCTGGTGCTTTTAATCGTTGAGCCATCTGTCCAGCCTCCGTGTGTTCTGATTTCTGATAGGAGGCAGTGGTACTACAAGAGCTAGGCTCAAGCTCACATTGGATGTTCTTGGAATATAGGTGTCCCATCAGGTAGGAGAGGCTGACGTATCTTTTGGGGCCCACAACTTGGACAGGCCCACAGCTTCAATTAACTCAGATGTAAAGCGAAGAAAGCCATAAATAGTATCGTGACTAACAAAGTTATTTTTCACGGGGTCTCATATGATCGTCTCAAGTAGGTAATATAGAAGGGCCCAGGGGCAAATATGTTATGCTAGGAAATATAGAAATTATTGTGGGGGAGGGGAGGCTGCTGATACTACTCCAGCTGCTTCTAACATAAGGCTCTTCAAATGTACACAAAGGGGAAAATATGTCTTCTCTTTGATCATAATGTTTGTTCAGATCGTTTCCTAGTTCCTAGCACTGGGGAGAACAAAAAGTTTTCTCATCAACACTGAAAAGATGATAGGTGGTTGGAGGAGAGCTCTGAGTGTCTGCTGCCTTCAGACATCGCTCTGTTGTCAAAAATCAACACTTGATTTTTATTTTTCTTTCGTGCTCGTTATGGGCCAGGCAGCCGAGTGTCTGTTGATATCGAATTTTGAGCCTTTAAAGTCACTGTTCCTCCCCGGGATGCTGCAGGCTGTGGGTTGCTGTGTGCATGTATTCATGAGTGTACAGTAGTATGTAACTGAGGAGAGAGAGACAGACAGAGAAAGGACAAGGGAGGAGAAGAGGCAAAAGAGTGGAGGGAGATGGATATTTCTCTTTTTTTTTTTCCTTTTTTTTTTTTTTAATTTTATGTATGTGAGTGCACTGTCGCTCTTTTCAGACACACCAGAAGAGGGCATCGGATCCCACTACAGATGGTTGTGAGCCACCATGTGGTTGCTGGGAATTGAACTCAGGACCTCTGGAAGAGCAGTCACTGCTCTTAACCTCTGAGCCATCTCTCTAGCCCTGTGATGGATATTTCTGAACATATTCACACTCTTCTTGCTCGAGTAAAAAAAAATCACATATAATCCCTTTGCCCTGAGAAAACAACTGTCCTGTTTCAGATGGGAAGGGTCCTGCATGGCCTGGTGTTCTAGAACGCTTGATCCTCAGCTGGTGGCACTGTTGCTGTTTTGAAAGATTGAGGAATATTTAGGAAGTGGAGCCTCCATGGAGGAAGTGGTCTGCTGGGGGTCTGGGGGAGGAGTAGGGTTTGGTAGGCCATGAGTTTTATAACCTGATCTTATTTCCTGTCCGTCTGTGCTTCCTGACAGACTGCCCAGGGATCAGCAGGCTCCCACCACCATCTGTCCTCCCCTGCCATGCAGCACCTTCCTGGTCATGATGGGTTCCTCCTTCATGATTTTGAACTTTCCAGCTCTTAGAACATATTCTCAGCGATCCTCCTGTTCGCAGGGTGATAACTGTGTGGACCTTGTTTCAGGCTCTGAACTATGCTCAGTCCCATTCCCCCCAGAGCCTTCAGCTGCAGGCTGTACTCCGTGTGTCCTCTACACTGGGATCTAAGAATCAGGAAGCCCTGAAGCCTCCCGCTTACACATCCGGTCATCTTATATACCTGCTTCCTTGGCTTCTCTATAAAACCATGCATTTGTGTATTTATTTTGTAGACAGGGATTCATAGAATCCAGGCTGGCTTCAAGCTCAGTGCACTGGTTAGGTGGTTTTTGCCAACTTGACAGAAGCTAGGGTCATCTAAGAAGAGGAACCTCACCTGAGAGAATGCTTCCATCAGATTCGCCAGTGGGCAAGTGTGTAGGGCGCTTTCTTGATTGATGTGGGAGGGTCCAGCCCACTGTGGGTGGTGTTACCCCTGTGCAGGTGACCCTGGGTTATATGAGAAAGCAGGCTGAGCCATGAGGAGCAAGCCACGTTCCTCCATGGCTTCTGCTTCAGTTTCTGCCTCCGGGATCCTGCCTTGATTTCCTGCCCTTAGTTCCCTGCAGGATAGACTGTGACATGGAGGTGTAAATGAAATACATTCTTTCCTCTCCAGTCATCTCATCTTCCTCATTGTTGTCCTCATCATCCTCATCATCATCACTTTTGGATTTTCAAGACAGGGTCTCTGTCTCTGTGTAAGCTGCGCTATCTGGAACTCTGTAGACCAGGCTGACCTCAAACTGCTATAACAGAGATCGGCCCACCACCTGACCTTTGTCAGTGTTTTCAAACAGCACTAGAAAGCAAATGTCTTAGTTTCTGTTGTTGTGATTAGACACCAAAAGCAAGTTGGGGAGGAAAGTGTTTATTTGGCTTACGCTTCTACATTGTAGCCCATCATGGAAAGAAGCCAGAATAGAAACTCAAACAGGACAGGAACTTGGAGGCAGGAGCTGATGAAGAAGCCATGGAGGGGTGCTACTTACTGGCTTGCTCCTCAAGGTTTGCTCAGCCTGCTTATTAAACCTAGGTCCACCTGCCCAGGGGTGGCACCACCCACAGTAGGCTGGGCCCTCCCACATCAATCACTTAAAAAAAAAAAAAAAAAAAATGTTCCACAGGCTTTGAAAGGAAAAGTATTGGCTCAGGACCCCCAAGACCAAGTTAGAGATGTATTTGTCCCAGAGGGACAGAAGGCAGGGAATAAGAGACAAAGACAGGAGATAGAGGATGAGAGAGAAGGGAGAGGAACAAGACAGAAGGGGAAGGGATATTTGTTCCCGAGGGACAAGGGATGGAGAGGAGACAGAAGTGGCCCATAGGCTGATGTTGGTTTATAAAGGTAAAGGGGAAACCCCCACATTAGGATAAGGGTGTTTAGTTTTAAGTGGGTGTGTTAATTAGGTGAGGCAAAGGGAACTTTTGATTGCTGGACTTTTAATACTTTGATAGCTGGACCTTGGTAGTCAGCCTCAGGAGGAGGAAGTGGCCAAATAAGGGAATCGACCTTGATGGCTGCCTTTAGGAATGTAACCTAATAGCTTTTTAGCAAGGCAGAGGGACTGAGGATGGGGAAGAAGGGCAAGGCCTGCCAGAGCCATATTCCAGCTGAAGGGACCAGAGTCCCTTCAGGCCTGCCCCACAGCCTGATCGTATGGAGGCAGTTTCTCAATGGAGGCTTCCTCCTCTCTAGTGATTTTAGCTGTGTCAAGTTGACATAAAACTAGCCAGTACAGCAAATCAGGACACTTTACTATGCATCCAAGGATGGCCTGGAACTCGTGATTCTCCTGCTTATACCTTCAAAGCACTGGGATATCGGGTATGTATCCTCATGCATGATTTCCTGTGGTGCTGTGGTTGCAACCCATGACTTTGAGCATTGCAGGCAAGTGTACTACTCCCTGAGCAACACCCCAAGCCCCAAGGATAGAGCAGCTTTGTTGATGATGGCTGCTCTGCTTTGGTTGGCATTTGTCCTTGCTGCAAAAGGAGGAGGAAGCAGAGATGGTTTTGTGTCTAATATGTTCTGTTTGTATTGAGTAACCATGGGAGCTGGGCTGATTGGGATGTGGCTCAGTGTATAAAAGCACCTGCCTCCAAGCCTGATGACCTGAATCCAATCCCCAGGACACAACATGCCAGAGAAGACTGACTCCTATGAGTTGTCCTCTGACCTCCTCATGTATGTCCTGGTACGTGTAATGCCTCCCTATGCACCCTAAAATAACTAAATTACTAAATAAATGTAATTTTAAAATTTTAAACAGGGGCTGGAGAGAAGGCTCAGTGGTTAAGAGTGCTTCCTGCTCCTGCAGAGGACCCAAGTTTAGTTCCCAGAACTCACACAATGTAATTTTTTTTTTTTTTTTTTTTGAGGTCTGGGGAGCTGGCTCAGTAGTTAGGAGTATGCACTGCTCTTCCAGAGGACCTGAGTTCAATTCCCAACACCCATGTCATGTGGCTCACAACTGCATTTAACTCCAGCTGCAAAGGAATTGACACCTCTGGCTCTGCAGGCACCTGTTTACTTATGTGTACAAGCTTACACACACACACACACACACCAATAAAAATAAAATTAAAAATGTTTAATTTTGGCAGGCAAAATTATACAGCAGGTCCAAATAGGGACATGCCTTCTCCTGGTGGCTCAGGCAAGATCTACTACACAAATTCCCAAGGACAGAAAGTGTAGCTATGTACTTTCTGAAGTGTTTATAAAATGATAAAGAGATAAAGAGAGTATGTTCTGTGGGTGTGTGGAGAGGTATGGGGAAGGGGATGTCTCAGCGGGCCCATGTAGAGGCATCTCTTCCTGTGAGGGACCAGTCACACCGGTATAGTATAGAATAGAGTTTATTGAGGGCATGGGGCGGGGAGCCAGGAGGGTAGTAGAGGCAGAGAGAGAGAGAGAGGGAAAGAGAGAGAGAGAGACAGAGAGAGACAGAGACAGAGACAGAGAGACAGAGGAGTAGAGAAGTAAAGGCAGGTCATGACCACGTGGAGAGAGGGGGAAGAAAGGGAAGGGGGAGGGGCGAGGGGACAGAGAAGCTAGAGGCAAGAAGGTAAGAGAGTAAGAGAGAAAGAGAGAGACAGAGAGGAGGGGGCAAGCAGCCCCTTTTATAGTGGACCAGGCCTACCTGGCTGTTGCCAGGTAACTGTGGAGGTGGAGTTTAGACAGAATACTAACACTTTCTTCACCTTAAAATAGAGAGACAATTCCCTGGTGGAAAAAGCCCTAAACTACTGGTGTGTGTGTGTGTGTGTGTTGGAGAGGGGGTATTTATCAGATCAGAATTAGTATAAAAGTTATAATAAAGGGTTAGAGAGATAGCTCAGTGCGAAGAGCCCTTATTATATTTACAGATCTGTGTTCTCTTCTCGGCACCCATGTTTGTGGCTCACAACCACTGCCAACTCCAACCCCAAGAGAGCCAATGTCTATGGTCTCCTCCACAGGCGACTACGTTCATGAGCACAGAACCCCACAAAGACATATAAACATAATTAAACATAAAAAGAAATCTGTAAAGTCATAATAGAAAATAGACAAGGTGAACTGAAACTGTAAGTTTAAATCCTGTTCCTATCATGATGATGCCCAGACTTCTGACCGCCAGAGCTGGGTGTTGATACATCCCATTGTTGTTTATCAGCAGCTGGGTGTTCCTGAACTTGTTACATAGTGATGAGTTCCTCAACTTGTTACATAGTGATACAAACGTAAAAGCATGTCTAGCCAGTTCTTCCACCTCCCAAGCTCAGCTCTACAAGGTTATTTGACTAGAGAGCATCCCAGCAACCACAGTGCTAGAATTCATTGTATCAGTGCGAAGCTGTACCCATTGCTCTTTCCAAGCAATGGGGCTGCTTTTAGCAACACTGTGAAGAAACAGTTTAGAGCCAAGTCTTTGATCCAGGTCTGCAGTTGAGCTTGCAACCTGTAATTGGGCAGAGAGGGGCTGATCTCAAATTCTCCCCAGCAGGGCATCCATCCTCAAGGCACTTTCCAGGTGAATACAAAAAGTGCCTTCCCTTTGAATTGTAAATTTACGGTTGCATTTGACTTAACTTTTCATGAAAGGCTCCTGTGTTTTCTTTTTTTTCCCTCTGTGTATGCTGTGGTGCATTACTTGTATCATTAGAAGGTTTGCTTTTATTAGTTTTCTTGAGATAGGGTTTCCCTATGTACACCAGGCTGGCCTCGAACTCAAAAAGATCCACTTGCTTCTGTCTCTTAAGTGTTGGGATTAAAGGTATAAAGGTATGCACCACCACCAGAATATATATATATATATATATATAAAAAATCTGGAATGAATAGATGCCTGTTTATTGTCTCCTCAGAAGTTTCGTAAAATGACTTCTACTGGCATCAGGCAGTAGAATCATCAGCTTCTTTTCATTTTAAAAAATATTTTGACCCCCTCATTTTTCTATTTCTTCTACTGAGAATTTAGCGGTACAAAATGTGAAGTTGCTTTCCCCATGTCCAGTAGATTTTCTTAGCAGAATTTAGCAATTATCCAATTTCCCCCTCGGTTACAAATCTCTTCAGTATTGTGGGCTTATTTTTTCTTTCACTTTTAAACCTTTTAGATATTCTGTGTGTGTGTGTGTGTGTGTGTGTGTGTGTGTGTGTGTGTGTGTGTGTTGGCATGCACATGCCACAGCACATGTGTGCTGATCAGAGGACAACTTGTGGAAGTCAGCCCTCTCCTTCCACCACATGGGTCCCAGGGTCCAACTCAGGTGGTCAGGCTTGGTGGCACGGGCTTTTACCCACTGAGTCATCTTGTCAGCCTTGAGCTTACTTATTGTTACAGCTGTGCTTCAAGTCTTACTCATTGTCCTTGTCCCTATTAACCGTTTCTAATAGTCTAACCCAAAACACACATATATTTTAGCTGCAAATTACATCACCTTTATGCTAATACAGAAATAAGGTAAACAAAAAATTTTGAGACCACCTCTCATGTGGCCTGGCATGGCCTCCAACCCTCTCTTGAACTGAGAATCACCTTGATTTTTCTGCCTCCCCCCTCCTAGTGCTAGGTAATTAGGGGGCTGGAGAGATGACTCAGCAATGAGGTCACTTCCTACCATTCCAGAAGACCCGAGTTTGAATCCCGGTACCCATGGCTGTCTGTGACTCCAACTCTAGAAGAGGCAACAACCTCTTCTGGCCTCCCAGGGCACCTACACACACACACACACACACACACACACACACACACACACACACACACACACAGTGTGGCTGGATGTGGTAGGATTAAAGAGCCCTTTTGATTTAGGTACTGGGAGGCAGAGGCAGATGGATCTCTGTGACTTTGATGCCAGCCTCACCTACCTGGTGATAAGAAATGATTAGCAGAGGGCAGATAGGCATGACTGAACACCTGTTGGCATCTTAAACATCTTGCGATGCACAAAAATGGAAGTTTCCTTGCTTTTGCCGCTCCGACTTTCCTGCCCTTCTCCTTTCTAACGAGGAATGATTGATGCTTGCAGACATCTTGTGCAGAAGGAAAAGTGCCAAAGGAGCACTGATTTTTCCCCAGAGTCAAATAAAATGGGAGCTCGAAAAGACTCATTTCTCTAAGCAGACAGTCTCACACCCTCTATTAAAAGACACCCAGAGTCACCCCGAGAGCTGGTGGTTTCTGGTTTGAATTTTTTTTTTTAATGTAAGCCTTATCCTTTTGTTCAAGTTTTCCCAAATCGTAGTTGCTACTTCTACTCTGGAATAAACAGAATTCATGACAGCTGTACACACCTAAGTGGAGTCAGAGGACAGAAAGCACAGCCTATGACCACAATGTGGTCGGGCGTAGGGGATGAGCAGAGGCCCTGCCAGGGTCACTCCCTGGGGAAGTAGACAAGTCTAGAAAAGCAGAAGTGGCTTGATTGCCCAGGCTGAGCAGCTGAGACAAGCTATTTCTGGGACTCTCTACCTGGAGGGACTTAAATACCCAACCCCGTCCTTGTACAGGGCAGCAATGACAAACCAAAGAACGAGTCCATCAAAGTCCAACTTGGGGAACCAATGAGATTGTGGGCTTGCTTACAGAACATGCATGAGGAGTAATTGACAGCAGTGTGGTTGACCCAAAGCGGCCATATGAGAAGGTCTTACCCCAGCGTGGACGCCAACTTCCCATAGTGTAGATGGGGGTGTTCTAGAGTTTGTACACTCTAGCGGCCCCTGAGACCACACAACCTCACACAGCTGAGCAGGAAATGCACACCGCTACCTAAGAGGTGCAGAGGGGAGTGGATGGAGTCTCCAGGGAGGGCTCCATGACTCTTCCCACCCACTCCTACTGTGTGGGATGCCAACAGCCAACCCCTCCTCTAGTCACTCCTCCAACATTGCTCTTTCAAATTCATAGCCTCTTTGTTGTACGTTTACTGTTGAAGTTATTTAAAAAAAAAAAAAAAAACATTTTAAGTCACGTGTGCTGTGTGTGTCAGCAGGCTTACCTTTGTAGCATGGCAGCTCAGGGACCTGAAGCATGTGAAGTGGAGGCTCAGCTCACTGAACCTCTAAAGTCTTAGTTTTGGATGGGGCCCAAGACTCTTGTTAGATTGTTAGTCAAAATGCATTTCGGGCCCAGCCCTGCGGCAATGGCATCTGGGAAAACTACTACCCAGGCTGACTTGCCCTGACTCAGTCAGGAGATTGAGTGGGAGGAAGGATTGCCTGAGTTTCTGGTTCACTCACCTTTGTGTAGCAAGACATCCAGGTTTGCGTGTGAAACCTCTCCCACTTTAAAACTTGTTTTTAATTGTGTGTCTATGTTTGAGTGTGGGGTTGTGTACCTGTGTGCAGTGTCTTCAAAAGCCAGAACAGGACATCAGATGTCCTGGAACTGGAGTTTGGGTTTGTGAGCCACCCTACATGGGTGCTGGGGACCTAATTCCTCTCCCGTGTGAGATCAGCATGTATGCTTAACTGCTGAACCGTCTCTGCAACGTCAGCCTCTTTGTTTTGAGTCACTGGCTCACTTCCAGCTGGCAACAGCTCTACTAAGACATGGCCAACAGATCATACAATTTACTTACTTCAAGTGAATAAAGAGTCTGTTTTATTTTACTCATAGATCCTAAAGTCTTAGTTAGGGTTTCATTGCTGTGAAGAGACACCATGGCCAAGGCGACTCTTAGAAAAGAAAATAGTTCATTGGGGTTGGCTTACAGTTTCAGAGTTTTAGAACGTTATCATCATGGTGGGAAGCATGGCAGTGTGCAGGCAGATGTGGTACTGGAGAAGGAGCTGAGAGTTCTACATCTTGATCCTAAGGGAATTTAAACATAAGAGACCTCAAAGCTCACCCCCACAGTGTCACACCTCCTCCAACAAGGCCACACCTTTTAATAGTGCCATTCCTCATGGCCCGAGCGTCCAAACCCATGAGTATATGGGGGCGGGGGGGGGGCAAACCTATTCAAACCACCATGCCATACAGCTAATTTTAAGACATGCTTTTGCCCCCAAACCTTGTATTCTGGCAGTCATTCTCTGGTTGTACAACGCCGGGCCTTGACTGGGAATCTTTGCCTAACATGCACTGACATTTGCCTATTTCAGGTATTTCAAAGAAAATAGGATTCTGCTGAGGGCTATAAGGTGGTTCAGCTGCTAAGATCATTTCCCTTCCAGAGAACCTAACTTCCGTTCTCAGGACTCGCATCAATGGCTCACAACCACATGCAACTCCGGCTTCAAGGGCTCTGATGTTCTCTTCTTGCCTCTGAGGGCTCTGCATGAATGCTCGCATGCACGTGCATGCACACACACAAATAATTGAAAAGATAACCACATATTTATAAAAGAGGCGGGATCTTATGATTTGTTGCTAGTTTGATTTCTGGTGTTGTGACTGCCCAAGAACAACTTGGGGGGAGGAAAGGGCTTCTTTCAGGTTGTAATCCTGTTTGTGTGAAATTGACAATGGAAGCTAACTATGCCATTGGGTCACTCCCTACCACCACCTCCAACACTGTGACCACACTAGAATATTCTGCATATTGGGTTTGTCTCCATCCTCAAAGTATCAAATTCAGGGCCCTCAGCACACTGCCTAAAATTCCTACACACACACACACACATACACACACACACACTTAACTCTAAGGCCCCTCTAACCCTGTAGTTTTGTGTTTCCCTGAAGAGACTGTCCCATTGGATTAGTTTAGTACTATTCAAGCCAAACATCTGCACTGCACAGTGAGTCACCAGCTCAGTCAGTCCAAATGGTTTTATTTATCCTTATCAACCCACTACAGACTTTGCTCAAGTATGTCATGCTTAGCCTAGCAGTCCTTTCTTTTCTTTTTAATTGCTTGTGTGTGTATGTGTGGACAAACATGCAGAGCCTACTCTCTATCCATTATGTGGGGCTCCCTCTCCCCCACCCCCCCATAGAACTCAGTCTATCACCAGTCTGGGTAGCAAGTACCTTTACTTGGTAAGCCATCTTACTGGCCCAGGTTTAGCAGTCTTTTAACAAACGCCTCAAGACTCAGTTTCACTTACCAGCAAGACTAAGACTCAGTTATAGGCTTTAAATAAAGGTTTTCTTTTTAGATTCTTTTTTTTTTTTTTTTTTTTTTGAGACAGGGTCTCACTATGTAGCCCTGGTGGAACTCACTGTGTCGACTAGATTGGCTTCGAACTCAGAGATTTGTCTGCCTCTGCCTCCCAAGAGCTGGGATTAGTGGCACGCGCCACACTAAAGATGTGTTTAGTTTTATGTGTATGGATGGTTTGCTTTCATGTAGGTCTGTGCACCATGTGTGTGCAGTACCCACGGAGGCCAGGAGAATGTGTCGGATCCCCAAGGAACTGGAGTTACTGATTGTTGGGAGACACCAAGTGATTGCTGGGAATCGAACCCAGAACCTATGACGAGCAGCCAGTGCTCTTAACTGTGGAGTTATCTCTCCAGTCTTTAAAATAAAAAAAAAAATAAATTTTACTAATTTTTGTTTAAGAAGAGACAGAAAAGTGAGAGATAGAGAAAGAGGATATGGAGACTGTCAGAGGAATAAGGCTTAGTTACACTTGACTCGGGTCCTGAGGTGACAGGAGGTGAGAGTTAGACCCGGGTGACCTGGATTAGGACACCAGTTTGGAGCCGGAACCTTGGCGCCTAGGGCTCGAGTTTCCCCGTGGAACTCCTCCAGCAATCGGAACCACACTACCTCCAAGCATCTCAACAACAACCCGCTGTCAAGTGACAGGCCCGCTTCGCCGGATTTCCGGGGCGGATCCGGAAGCCCTCAGCTTGCCCAATAGAAAGGCGGCGGGGAATCGCAGTCTCGCGAGAGTCGGGTCTATCCCGGGCCTCAGGGAACCGGCCATGGAGGGCGAGCGGGTACCGCTGTTAGGTTCGAGGCGAGCGGCCGCGGCCGCGGCGGCGGCCGGAGTGTTTGCGGGGCGTCGCGCGGCCTGCGGGGCGGTGCTGTTGGCGGAGCTGCTGGAGCGTGCTGCCTTCTACGGCGTCACGGCCAACCTGGTGTTGTTCTTGAATGGCGCGCCGTTCAACTGGGAGGGCGCGCAGGCCAGCCAGGCGCTGCTGCTCTTCATGGGCCTCACCTACCTGGGCTCCCCGTTCGGGGGCTGGCTCGCCGACGCGCGGCTCGGCCGGGCCCGCGCCATCCTGCTCAGCCTGGCGCTCTACCTGCTGGGCATGCTGGCCTTCCCGCTGCTGGCCGCGCCCCGCTCGCGCTCCTTTCTCTGCGGGGATCCGCGCCCGGAGCTGGTGCGCAACTGCTCGGCTCCCTTCCCTAACGGGACGGCGGTGTGTCCCGAGGCCGCCGCGCGCCGCTGCGCTCCCGCCACCTTCGCGGGTCTAGTGCTGGTGGGACTGGGTGTGGCCACGGTCAAGGCCAACATCACGCCCTTCGGCGCCGATCAGGTGAGCTGGACCCGACCAGGTCCTCCAGTTGTGTGTGTCTGTCTGTCTGTCTGTCTGTCTGTCTGTCTGTGTGTGTGTGTCTGTCTGCACCTCCTGCGCACCAAGCCTACCTGAACCTAAGCTTTGACTCCGCAACGTGTCCGCGACGCTGGGGACATGGGGGGGGACTGTCTCGGTGCCCTGCATACCTGCACCTGTCCCCAGGGTCCTCCACTGGTGGAAAAAAAGGAGCCACCCCAAACACCTAAACCTCCATCCCCACTTGACTACACCTGTGCGCGACCGATTGGAAAGCGGAGAGCTGACCACCAAGCTCTCCAGTCCGGAGACCTGCATCTCACATCCGCCTCACATCTAGAGAAAGGTTAAGGCGAAGGAGAGGAACTTCCCAGCCCAGGGAAGCGCCCGTGTAGTGCAGAGAAGGCCACTTGCCTCTGATCCCACGTTAGTGGAGGCGAGGAAGGAGACCTGCTCTGCATTGACTTCCTCAAGGAGTGGGGAGGAAACCCATCTGCCCCAGCACCCGAGTGGGTAGGATGAAGAGCAAGGCTTCCTCTAATCCATGTGAGGAGGACGCCCATGAGTAGAACCCATTCCACACCTGGCACTAAGTTCATGACTGAGTATTGAGGGAATGCCCCCCCCCCCCCGCAAGCGCATCGCTGCCCACGTTCTTGCATCTGGTAGGGGACTGTACGGTTGGGGGTAAAGGGGGAGAACCACACTCACCCTCTGCTCTTGGGGAGCTTGTGTGTGTATGTGTGTAAGTCCTCAAACAGACCTGAGAAAGCTATACCAGCAGATGTGATCTGGGTGGCAAGGAAGAGCTGTGTCTTTATTGAGGTGGGATTGATTCATGATGTAATGGCCTTTGTGGTTTTAAGGAGAAAGGGACTTTGTGTTGGTGGAGTCATTTGAGTTGAGATCTGAAAGAGCAAAGGTTGAAGTTGTGATTTGGAGGATAGACACATACAAAAAGGCTTTGCCACTGCCCCAGCTTCCCTTTCACAGAGTTACAGGCAAGCCCTTAAGTTTCCATCTTCATTGCTTTAAGTAAGTGGTGGGCTGGGGTGCAAGGGAAAGACCAGCATCATGCTGCTGCTCTGACCTCCAAGAACTAGAGATGGGGAGGGAGCCAGAGCTTTGGAGAGCAGAAGTGATCTGCAAGTGCCTGGGTACCACATCTGCTCTGCTTCCTTTTTTTAGGGGACTCCCAGGCTAAGAATGGTTCTCGTGGTCAAATGCAAATAGAGGATTTTGTAAGCAGTGGAAATTATGTAGGGTTTGAGTGTCAGGCTCTCTGGATAAAGGTCTCGCTATTTCCTGCTTACTCACCCCCCCCCCCCCCCCCCCCCGGCCCCTGCTTCCCATAGAGCTGTGAAACTGAGTAAAGCAGAGGCCGGATAACTCCTAAAACCTAACATATGTTGTCCTGTTTCAGAAAGATTGCAAATAGCTGTCATAGAGTGCACTGTGCTGCAGGAGAGCAAGAGCACAGCCCACTAGCCTGCAGCTGCTCTGAGGAGAGAGGTGTGGCCTGAGTGCAGGCTGTGGCCTGGACTGGAGGTTGCACTTAGTGGGAGGGAGGCTCTAGGGAGTGCTAGCAGGTTGTTTGTGAGCAGTAGGGAAGGTGAGCCCTGGGTCTTAGTACAAAACTGATCCTTGAGAGGTGAACTTGAAGTCAGCAGAGTGAAGTCATGTGCTCAGAGTAGCACCCTGAATGTAGGACTGGGCAGTGTTTATATGGTGTCTGTAAGGCTGGCCATTTCAGAGACGACCCATCTCAACTGTCTCAGTAGTAGTGATCTCAGTGTTTCAGAGATTGAGAGGCAGGAGGGTTGCCACATCACATACAGGCTACAGAGCAAGGCTGTGGGTCATACAGGTAAAATGTAAACAAAAGAAGTAGTTGCTCCTTGAGAGTTCTGGAGTTTTGAAAGGTGTTCCTCACACTTCTAAGCCCAGACTCCTGGCCTTGGCCTGTGTTCCACTAGTGCCATTATGAAGACACAGGCCCTGTCGTTTAAGCCTAGGTGTTGTGGTTTGCAGGAAATTGCCCTCATAAGCATCATATATTTGGATACGTGGTCCCAAGGTGGTGACTGGAGGAAGGATGGGGTGGGCATTTTATTTGAGATAGGAGTTGCTGCTCTAGTCAGTAGTCTGCCCTGCAGTAATGGACTTGAAGTATGAGCCCAAAATAACCTCACCCTTCTTTAAGTTGTCTTAGTCATAGTGTCTCTCACAGCAACAGAAAAGTAAGTGACACACTGGGCCATAGTACATAAGGTATACCTGTGACTGTGCATCCCCACCTTGGGTGGCTTGAGGTTCATGATGTACACTTATGCTTTCCACTCACAGCCCCATGTCATCTGAGAATTTATTTGACTCCGAGATATAAAGTAGATATCCAAATAAATATTAACTGATCTCAACCATATCAATTTATTTTAAAACAGTTCTTTTACTGTTTATTAAAGATGAAATCCAATTTGTGTAGTAATGAGATGCATGTTTATATAACTTGGTAACAATCCAAAGACATAGTAACTACATCTTTGAAGACTGAAGTGTGATGGCTGGTAGGGAAATATCCTAAGTCTTGGCTCTCTGAAATTAAGCCATTATACTCTGTAAGAACAGAAAACATTCTCTGTGCAGTGGAAACAGTACAGCTCATTGCATGTGGGCCTCAAATGAAGCCAGGGTGTGCCAGGCAGCATTTGTTGGCATCATGAAGCATGTCAGTGTGTGAAGTGTCAAGTGCAGGTGGTACTTGTACAGAGTCAGGACTGCCAGGAACATCTTGGGTCCATTCATTGCACATTTGATTCTGAATTAAGTTTTGGTTCTTGTGCACTCAGAAGCCTGTCACTGTCACCAAGTTTTACACACATACAGTTGGAGAAGCTTTGATTGTAGTGTGTATGGGGTGACTGTCACAGCCCAGCTGCTCAGCAGGTGCTAAGGGAACAGATAGAATGCAGTGCTCTCCAATAGATGCTCCATCAAGGATTCACACTTCTAACAGACCACTGGATGGCTCCCGTGAGGGTCACTGAGTGGGTGCAGGGTGCACACTTCACTGTACGTAAGAGTAGGTGCTCTTGCCCATTGTAAGTGCTATTGTGTCCAGTATCTGCACATTTATAATCCTGGGAAGGGGCCTTCTGGATGCCAGGACCCTAGAGAAACTTGACAGCCACTTTGGGTGTGGTCAGTGACTGGCTCTGTAGTGGTTTTGCTTTCTGTTTATGGGTTTTTGTTATATTTTTGAGTCAGGGTCTCAGTGTAGCTCAGGCCAGTCACTAGTTGAATTCACTAGTTCAATTCACTAGTTGAAGATGACTTTGAACTCCTGATACTCCTGCCTCTGCCCAAGTCCTGTCCTTCTCCCTCACTATCCTTGGCCATTTTATTCATTTATTCATTCATTCATTCATTCATTTATTTATTTATTTTGACTGAGGGTTTTTCTGTGTAGTCCATGCTGTCTTCAAACTCACTAAGTAGCCCACATGCTTCTTCCAACCTGTAATAACTCTTGACTGCTGCTTTGAGAAATCTTTTGTCTCTTTTAAAGTCCTTGTTTTGGTTGCTTGGGATATTTGTACTATGGCCTGCACATCAGATGTGGGGGTGATGTTCTTAGGTGTGGTAGTACCTTTGGGACTTCAAAGAAAAGTGGTGGTATTTTTAGGAGATTGTCATTCAAAGTGTGTGTGTGTGTGTGTGTGTGTGTGTGTGTGTGTGTGTAAACTCTCTCATTTAAATATTTGTTTGTTTTGTTTTTGAGACAAGGTCTATGTAGCCCTGACTGGCCTGGAACTCAGATCAGTTTGGCCTGGAACTCACAGAGATTTACCTGCCCCTGCCTCTTTTATGCATTTTGTGTGTGTGTCTGTTCAGGGCTATGGGGTGCATGTTGAGGTTAGAGCACCCTCCAAGAGTGAGTTCTCTCCTATCATTCAGATTCTGGGGATGGAGTGGGTTTTCGAGCTTGTTGAGAATGCCTTTACCTGGTGAGGCGTCTTATGTTGGCCTGGTATGTTAAATTTTTAATAGGAAGAAAAAGCTATTTTTTTTCAACTTTTCTGTAACTTTGAAATATTTAAATAAAAGTAGGGTACGGTCCCTCAAGTGATGAATGGTGACCTTAAGTGCAGTCTGTTCATTCATCTCTAAAAATGCTATTTACCCACAGCATGAAGTTAGGTTCCCGTGGGTGCTCAGAGCACCACAGGATGTGAAGAATGCTCACACATCCAGTGAGCTGACACAAGATTGACAGGGCAGTGGTGGCTTTACAAGTCTGAATATACAAAATATGGTTGGCCATACTTCACTTCAGTTTGTGGTATGTAAATGATGATACCTTTAGTAAGTACCTGGGATCCTTATAGAGACACTTGCTCTCTGCTGCCTCAAGACTGCTCCTTGAGGGAGATTTCAAGGCCTCCTTTGTCTGCTGCTTTGCAGGAGAAGCCGGCTGGAAGGGGCTATGCTTATGTTTTCTGCATAGGGTCAGTTCTTGCTGGCCTTTCCCTGTAGGAGCAGTGTGCTGCTGTCTTTAAGGCTTCTGCTTTTCTGGCGGTGCTGCCTCTTGTCGCCGGATTTAGCTCCAGAGTGGCTTTCTTATGTGGGAGGTGGGCCTCACTGTGGCTGTGAGCAGGAATACCAGGTCAGTTCACAGTGAGTGTAGAAGCTGTAAAGTCACTCTCAAAGGGGCTTTGTTTTAAGGCAGAATTCATCCTCCTTTCACTTTTCACAGTGCTTACAAATTGCCAAAGGTCATTGTCATTCTTGATTGGTGATTATTCAAAAAGGTAAGCTGAGTGCTAGGTGCTTGTCTGTATTCCAGTACTTGGAAGGCAGGGGCAGGGGGAATCCAGAGTTTGAAGCCAGCCTCAGCTACATAGGAAGTTGGAGCCCAGCCTGGGTTACTTGAGACCCTAAACTGAGAAGCACTAAAAACAAAATTAAAAATAGCTGAAAGAGGAAGAAGCTACTGTGCAGACAATGCTGCCATGTGGTTTGGTTTAGTTTATGGTCTGTAGCCGGCAGGCATTCTTTGCTTCAGCAGAGATTCTGAGTGCTTGGATTATGCTGAAGCATTGGTCAGGACTTGAGGCTGGTGTTTGTCCCAGTGGGGAGAAGTTGTGCTCCTGGGTATCTGATAGCTTTCCCCTGTTTAAACCCATACTCCCTTCTGCCCTGTTGGCTTCTCTTCTCCCTTTGGCTTTGGTGCTTTTGTGGGGCGTTGGCCAGGGCATATGAAGAGTTTGATCAGTCTTGGCAGGGCATGTGGTGATGTCATGGGACTGGTACATGGGGAAGCTGTGGCTTTTTGCCAAGGGCAGAGAGAGGCATGTGACAGCCCAGTTTGCTGGCCTGTGGCTACTGAAGCCCTGGGCGTAGGCCTCTGTTTATGAAGTAGCTGTGGTTGTAACCCTTGGACAGTGAAGTCAGTTGGCCAGGTTCTCAAAAGGACATAAGGACTTTAAAGGTCCATATGGCAGGTCAATTGAATAAGTATTCCCTTATGTTTTGGAGGATAAGCTGTTTCTATGATTGTGGGAAGATGTGTGTGGTTCTGCTCTGTGTCATGGGAAGGGCCTGGGACATTTCAGTTAGTATCTATAATGTTTCTTGTAATGTGCTGGACACTGTGGTATGTATCTGTAGTTCTAGCTACTCCAGATGTTGAAGCAGGGGAGCATACTAGCCCAGGAGTTTGAGACCAGCCTAGCAACTGATCCCATGTCCAAAGAGGTGTGCTTTTGTTTTTGTTTCTTGTGTAAAGTGGCCTGTTTTCTCTCAAGGTTGTTAAAACAGTGACATGTCTATGTGTATATGGTGTTTGTACATACAATGTATGAAGTATATAAATAAAGAATAAAGTATATGTGTGTGTACTTTGAGTTTTATTTTCTCTATTTCTTGGTCATGTTTTTTCTTTCTATTGGCCTGCCTCCACTGGTCATGGACATTGATATCCACCATTGGGTAACATTTAAAGACATTGTGTCCCAGCCGTAAGAAACTAAATATAAACTGTTCTGTAGTGATGTCTACCTTTAGAGTGGGGCCTTTGTTCAGAACTGATGTGTAGGACAACAACATGCTTGGGGTTTGTTGGTCACTTTGGGGGCTGGAAATGGAGTTTAGAGGTAGAGGACTTGTCTAACATTGCCAGGACCTGTGTTCAATCCCTGACCCTGAAAAAGGAAAAGAACAAACCAACAACTTGGATTTTTCAATTTGATGTGATTGTAACCCTCTAACTGAATTCAACCACAGTACCTGTCTATGCAGTGCTGTCATTTGGAGTTCAATAATTGTCAGGGGATACTCAGTTTTGACTCAGTTTGCACCCTCACCTTAATCCTAAATCCACTATGGGGAGCCATGAGTGCCAAGCAGAAGTCTCAATACTTGGTAGCTTTGTTACTGTTTAAAGCTTGTTACTAGGCAGAGGAGCTTGCTCTGTAGACCAGAAGACAGATGTACCGTGGAACCAGTTTTTTAACTCTTTCCATCCATTACGGATGAGGCTGGTGAAGTATGTGTCTCTGTGGGCTCAGGATCAGTCTTTGCCTATTGGCTTGCTCAAGACATTTTGTGAATCATGCTGGGTTAGACTGGGCCCATTTTCATAGTGTTTATGATAGTTGTAAATAGTACAGGTGGAAGAAGCGAGGTTGGGCCTGCCTCGTCCCAGCTGCTAGATGGTGGGATCTGCAGAAGGCTTGCATGGGGTCTGAAGGGCCAACTTGGGCCTAATTTTAAGCTTTTTTTTTTTTTTTTGGATTCAGGATTTCTCTCTGTAGTCCTGGCTGTCCTGGAACTCACTCTGTAGACCAGGCTGGCCTCAAACTCAGAAAAACTGCCTCTTAAAGGCGTGTGCCACCACTGCCCTGCTAAGCATTTCTTCAGTGTGTTGATGAGATCCTCTGTGCAGCTCAACCAGGCTCTAGCTCATGATTCCCCTGCTTTTGTCTCTTTAACGCAGGTGTGCACCACTCGATAACCTTTCTAATCTAAAGTTAGCTCGTGCTTCTATTACAGCTTAGCTGTAGGCTTATCAAAGACTCTGGTGCTTGGGCCCCCTGCAGGAGTGGTGCCCTGCCTCTGAGCAAGCCTTACTGTGTATGGGTCTAGAGTCTGTTTAGCAGGCTCTTATCGTACTCATGTTAAGTTTAGTGAGGTCTGGAGCTCAGTATAGCATGTATGTTCCTGATAGTCCAAGATGATGATTCTCTGGGCCTGGACTGGGCCAGGTTGTGGGTTCTGGACCCTGTTTCAAGGATCATTCCTAGTGGCTTCATGGTAGTAGTCAGCTTACTTTGACACTAGGACTTGCTGGCATTTGGAGAGGCATCTAGCTTCTGGAGGGATTGATGGCTTTTGTCAGGAGTCTGGCTGAATCTGTAAACAGCATTTTGACTGTGTCCTACCATCAGCAGAGAGCAAGAACTTGAGATCCTGTGTATCTGTTCTCGATTTGTAGATGATCAGGTGCCAGTAGATGTGGTGGCAGGGCATGTAGCTGCTGTGGGTGGTTGGGAGGTCATTACATACAAAAACACTACAGCTTGTTCTGTTTAAAGAGTAAATGGAAAGTGTAGAAGATCACATTTTCTTATGCATTTCTCTTCTCTCTTACTTTAGGTTAAAGATCGAGGTCCAGAAGCCACTCGGAGATTTTTCAATTGGTTTTACTGGAGCATTAATTTGGGAGCAATCCTGTCATTAGGAGGTATTGCCTATATTCAGCAGAATGTGAGCTTTCTCACAGGCTACCTGATTCCCACAGTCTGCGTGGCCATTGCTTTCCTGGTCTTCCTCTGTGGCCAGAGTGTCTTCATCACCAAGCCTCCTGACGGCAGTGCCTTCACTGACATGTTTAGGATTCTGACCTACAGCTGCTGCTCCCAGAGAGGAGGGCAGCGGAGAAGTGGGTGAGTGACACAACTCCTTGCTCCCTGCAGAGAAAGTCCCAGCTGAGGGCTGGGCTGTGTGGTTTGTGTCTGGTCTTCAAGCCAGCTTCATTCAGGAAGTTTGTGGTGTAAACCCCTCCATTAGGATAGTAGAGCCCTGAGTTCAATACTCTGCCCAACTCCTTCATTGCCTACATGGGTGAGGGTGCCTTGCTGCTGGGTAGCAGATTTTGAAGGTAAGGCTGGATCTGCAGAGGATATCATGGAGACATTGTGTGCTTTAGACACAGAAGTATGTTAATGAGAACTTAGGCTGTTATGTACATTGTAGGTACTTGTCTCAAAAGGAAGCTGTTGTCTCTCACATTGGTCAGCACAATTTCCCTCATCCAGGGCCTTGTCATTTACTTTGTAATAGAGGGACATACAAACATAGCTTGAGACGCACTTGGGAACCTATTTACCCTTACTTGAATGGGGCTTGCATAGCCTTAGTGTTGAAGATCCCAAGCCTGGAACTTTCAGAAATAGCCATGCTCTGAGATCTGCCCCCTTCTGCTGATGGTGATCCATGGTCATGCCCTATGTAGGTTAATGAAGTCCAGAAATCATCCTACAAAGTTAGATGCTTCTATGGTTTTTTGCATGCTGCTATGTGTAGTAAACTGCTTACTTAACTGTGGTTGTGACATAAGAGAGACTGTAGTATTGTAGCCACCAGAGCAGTCAAGGCATAGAAAACCAAGGTTCAGCGACCTTGGTAGTTAGCTCCCTCCCTGTGATTTGCTGAATGTAAAGATTCCCAGTAGTTACTGAGTGAGGTAGATTGTTTGTCCTTAGGGCTTCCTGTGGGATGGCCCTGTTTGCAAACATATTCTGCAGGGCAGTGTGCACACCTCCCTGTGTGCTTGTCTGTGCCTGATGTTGGTGTACTGGAAGCCTCTTTGTGGCAGACCTGAAGCTACACAGTGTGACTCCTGTTGCTCTGCTGATGGCACATGAGTCCCTTGGGTGAAATCTGACTGTCCCAACTCCTTTCATGGACCTGCTGGGAAGGCTGTGTGCTCTGCAGCTTTCAGACCCTGTCTAGAGGGGAACTAACACTTGAGGAACTTGCAGAACTGGAGACCATCCAGTTCCAGCACACCCTGGTTTTTGCCAAGGCCCTGCTTTGTCAGACAGAAGTTTTGTTATGGACTTTACCTGTTTCTAATCTAGATTGATTGCCGTGAGGACAGGACAGCCTCCTTTAGCAGATATCCCTGAGGTGGGCCTTTCAGCCAGGGCTAGCATTGCTCCAGGGTCTGTGGGCTTTCGGTACACACATGGCCCAGAAATAGTGAGACTGAACAGCCTGCCTTCCTCTGAGCTTCAGCTTTGGAAGTCTCTGGGGCAAAACTAAGCAACAAGGGTAGGAAAGGCAGCTAAGTTGTATTAACTTGCTGTGGGCCCTGGCTGTTCAGAGACTAATATTAGAGTGTCTGACTTTGCTGTTTCCCTAGGGGAGCTGGACTGCTCTCAGGATTATTGTGAGCCTCAGGACAGTGAGGTGTGTAAGGCCCTCAGCAGCCTCGTACCCGATGAGGCCTGTCACTGTGCTGCCTGGGGTGGGATCGGAGAGCCCAGCAAGTGCTACACACCTGTTTGCCATGGCCCAGTCCCTGTGTATCGACTCTGTGGATGTGTTTGGAGGGAGATGTGGTGCTCACTTTAGAAGAGACCTGCTGATCTGAATTCACATCATCGTGTCCTCATACTGTAATAGAGCAGGCCCAGGGGCTTTATTTTTCTTCCCCCTTAGTGGAAGCCTTCAAGTGGAATCTGTGACAAGTGCACCTAGCCTTTCAGAGCCAGAACACACAGGCATGTGGACACATAGGTCAAGGGAAACTGAGTCACAGCCTTCGTGGGAGGAACAGTGAGCTCTTGTCTGTGACTGTGGGGCGCCTTATGTCACAACATAGAGTACTAAGTATGCAGTGGACTAGAAACTTCTTTTTTCTGAGACAGGGTCTCAAGTAGCCCAGGCTGGATCTGCACTTGCTTCATATCTATAAGTGATTCTCTTGCATCAACCTCCTTAGCACTAGAGTTATTCATGTGCCACTTCACCTGGTGATTGGGAGGCTTTAATGCAGTGGTTCTCAACCTTCCTCAGGCTGCTACTCTGTAATACGGTTCCTCATGTCGTGTTGACCCCCAACCATAACATTTTCATTGCTACTTTATAACTGTAATTTTGCTACTGTTAATGAATTTTAATGTGAATATCTGATGTGACCCCTGTGAAAGGGTCATTCAGCCCCCATGGGGTCCAGACACACCGGTTGAGGACAACTGCTTTAGACATACCCTGGTTCATTAGCTTTAAAGTAACTTGTTGATATACAACATCGTGAGAGCTGTGGTACTAGGGGGATTTGGTTCTTGGTATCAATGTGTTTCAGAGACATATTAATATTAGTTCAGAGACCTACCATGTGCTTATCACTGGTAGTGCCTATATCAGGTACATGGGGACCTTAGATGAATAGGAATCTGAAGGAGTTAGGGATGTCCTCAAATGATGAGAAATGAGTATAGGAACCTGTGACTCAGCATCCCTCTCACCTAGTCCCTGTGATATTACACAGGCAGCAGGTATTTACCTCATCAGAATTTGGCTAAAATACTGAGTAAGTTATGGGTTTTTGGTTTTTTTTTTTTTTTTTTTTTTTTTGGTTTTTTGAGACAGGGTTTCTCTGTGTAGTCCTGGCTGTCCTGGAACTCACTCTGTAGACCAGGCTGGCCTTGAACTCAGAGATCCACCTGCCTCTGCCTCCCAAGTGCTGGGATTAAAGGCGTGCGCCACCACTGCCCAGGTTTAGTTTTTCAATCTTCTCTAACTTGGAATACACAGACTAAGAGTGTCTGCTTTATAGAATAAAAATAAGGAACCGGAAAGACAGCTCAGTGATTAAGAGTACCTGCTGATTTTCCAAAGGACCTGCATTTGGTTCCCACCACTCAGCAGTCTTCCACAACTCTGGTTCCTGGGGATCCATTGCCCTCTTCTGGACTCTGAGGTCACCAGGTGCATTTGTAGTACACTTGACATATATGCAAGTGTATTGCGTTGGCATATGCTCTTAATTATAGCAAAGACTGGTAGATCTCTGAGTTTGAGGGCAGCTTCATCTTGTATTATACCAAGTTCCAGGACAGCCATGGCTCCATAGTGAGGCCTTGTCTTCAGAGACAAAACATACATATATACCCACCACACATACAAAATAGGAAAAATATCCAAAGAATTTAAAATGGGATGATTTAGGGAAATCAGGCCTAGGGTTATAAACTGGTATACAGACAATTGCCATTCCAAAGTCTGGAGTTGGGAGGCTCTCGGTAGGGTTGAGTGTCTTATGTTGATTTTGGTTATGTAGGGAACAGTGTGGCTTCCTACAGTTTCTGTTGGTATTGTGCAGCTGGGGAAGACTGTATTGATGCCTGGAGGGCCTCACTCATTTTTTTAAAACTACAGATGGAGAGGCAGGGGCGTTCATTGTATTTTGGACTGTTTCCCACAGCTATGAATGAGTTGTGGTTGTCCAGAGATGCACCTGTAAGCCAAGATGGCCTCACTCCAGTCCTGACCCCAACTCTGAGGCATTGAGATCTTGACACAGCTCCTGTCTAATTTGTGTCCTAACTTCTTCTTTGAAATGGGTCAGTAAGATCCTTACAGGATTTCCAGGCTTGTGAGAAAGATGAATGAATGAGTTCCCTTTCCCATCACCCTAGTGTAGTGACCATCATGGGTCTTTACTCCAGATTGATCTTCATCCCAGAGGCAGATGTTGCTTTTCCAGCCATCAGAGCACCTTCTAGTCCCTCGAGTGTTTGCCTGTTTGATAAACCAGTATAGTCACAAGAAAAATTGGGATTGCTCAGATTGGTGTCAGCTGGATAGAAGTCCAGGTAACACTGCTGCTCTGTAGAGCTGCATGTGGTTGAGATGGCCTCCTTGTGGGTACAGGGGACACAGCTATCCTTTCCAAGGGCCCTGTGGTCACCCACAGGAGCTGTGTGTGCTGTGTACAGTTAGTCATAGGAGGACTTAAAGCAGGCAGTGCAGAAAGCCACTTTCCCACCCCAGACGTGATTTGTTACCAGAGCATTGTCACTGGGGGTGGAAGTAAACTAATTCCTTCATTTTGTTTCCCAAAGTGAAGGCCTTGGAGTCTTTCAGCAATCTTCTAAACACAGTCTGTTTGATTCATGTAAGATGTCGCATGGAGGGCCGTTCACAGAGGACAAAGTGGAAGACGTGAAAGCCCTGGTCAAGATTGTGCCCGTGTTCTTGGCTCTGATTCCTTACTGGACAGTGTATTTCCAAGTGAGTGCTGACCCAGCCTTGTGGCTGATGTCGCAGTGCAGGGCTCAGGGTTATGTATCAGTTGCCATAGTTTCCAGTCATGGACTCAGGTTGGCTGCTTTGTGTTGCAAAACCTTTCTCAAGAAGCATCTGAGAATGGGTGTGCTTCTGGTTTTCTGGACCGTCCAGCTTCTCCTTAGGTTGCCTGGAAGCTTTTTTCAAAGAGACTATATAGAGACTCAATAATTTCTATGTCTGATTTTGAGAGGAGTTGCCACACTTCAGCTAGAGGAGGGAGGGTGTGTGCACAGACTTAGAGGCCCTGCTGATTTACCTGTACCATCTGCTTTCTTTATCCAGATGCAGACCACATATGTTTTACAGAGTCTTCATTTGAAGATTCCAGAAATCTCAAGTATCACCACCACCCATCATACGGTAAGAAACCTGGAGGTGGCAGGCGCAGCTGCAGCAGGTAGCTGAGACACTGTCACTAGAACTAGCTCCTCCTTAGTTCCAGCCTGCTGAGATTGGGTTGGCCAGTGCCATTAAACACAAGTACTGTCAGATCCAGCCCTCCCCCAGCTTAGAGCACACTTGTTTCCAGTCAGCAGCTCTAGCTAAAGCATCCTGGCGGTCATGCATGGGTGGTAGGGGGAACTGCTGTACTGTAGCTAATGCCATGCTCTGTGCAGCTGCCTGCAGCTTGGCTCACCATGTTTGATGCGGTGCTCATCCTCCTGCTCATCCCACTGAAGGACAAGCTAGTGGACCCGGTGCTGAGGAGACACGGCCTGCTCCCATCCTCCCTGAAGAGGATTGCTGTGGGGATGTTCTTCGTCATGTGCTCTGCCTTTGCTGCAGGTGAGCCACCATTTCTCTTGGTCCCTCTTCTCCTTCCTCTCCCAGTGTGTCTTGTGCAGCATGCAGAAGCTAGTGTATTGTGGTGAAGGCACTGGGTAGCCAGGAACTCTTCATCAAGTGTCATTTTATTCTCAAAGACAAACCTTCATCCTGGGGCTGAGTAGACTTGCCCTGTGCTGCCCCATCCTGCAGGCCAACATTCAGTGTGGAGTGGGAATAAAAGGAAGAGATTCTGTGCAGGCATCTGACTTTCACAGTTGGTGAAGCCACCCATGTCCCAGCATGGAGAAAAAGGTTTTGTGGGATTGTTCCAGGCTCCTGGGACATTCCCAACAAAAGTCTCAACAGTTGAAGAGCTAGTTCCTCAGGTCCCATGCCACAGTTCAGCATGGGACAGTGTCCTAAGACACTCCTGTTTCCCCCATTCTTTCTGTTTGCTGGTGAGGCTGGGGTCTCCTCGCCTTTTCAGGAGCAGCAGGTGCTCTTAACTGCTGAACCATCTTCCTAGCCCCTCTTCCTTGTTTAATGGTGAAAGAATAATAATGCCAAGGATTTGCTTGTTGTTACAGCTATATCATGTTTATTATGCTTACTGTTGGGTTAGTTTGTATGCATATCGGGGAGGAGGTGTACAGACCACAGCACATGTGTGGAGATCCGAGGCCAACTTGCCTGAGTTCTTCTCTTCCACCATCTGGGTTATAGAAATAAAACCCAGGTCATTAGACTTGGTGGCAGCGCCTTCACCCATTGAAGTGTCTCACTGGCCTAGAACTTTGCTTTGATTTTCACTTGATCTGAAAATTACTTGGGGCTTTTTAGCATTTCACTTTGGTACTGAGGTTTGTGTTTGTGGTTTTGTTAGTGATGGTTTGTTTTGTAGAGTTGAGGGAGATCCTATGTTGGGGGCTTGGAGGTTTCTTGTTACCATGGCACAGTGGTGCCAGCTTGTTACTGAGGGTTCCAGTGTGCTGTGTCCCAGGTCTCCCTTTCATGTTCCTGCTATGCTGTCCTTTTCCTGGGCCTTAGCATTCTGTGCTTTATTTTGGTTCTGCCCACAGCTTTGCTTTTATTTTCTTGAACTGAGGCAAGTTTTTGAGCATTGTCTAGAGACTTGGACCCATTTATTTCAAGGACTGCACATTGGGTAATTCAGCATTTTCTTTTTGTGTATGGGTCTGTGGCAGTGTCTTTGGGGACTAATGGATCACTTCGCAGTGGCTATGCCATTAACGAAGTATCTCATTCTCCTCCAGTGACCATTGTACAGATTCTCACTCATCCTCCCAGTTTTAAAAAGATGGGGGACGGGGGGTGGTGGTGGCTGGAGAGATGGCTCAGTGGTTAAGATTACCCACCTGCTGCTCTTGCTGAGGTCCTTGGTTCAATTCCCAGCAACTACATGGTGGCTCCCAACTATCTATAATGAGATCTTATGACCTCTTCTGATATGCAGGTATACATGCAGATAGAGCACTCATATGTAAAATAAATAAATCTCAAAAAAATGAACAGAATGAGTGGCCCAGACTTTTACTTGAGGATGAAACTAAATATAGTGAATATCTGTAAAATGCTCTGGTGAAGAAGAGGTGGATGACACGACTGTGATCTGCCTAGGAAGCTGTCATGGTCACCTTCCTTTCTTGCTTGTACCTTTCAGAATTGTTGATAAGTTCCTGTAATACACAGTAGACTTAGATTAATGACAGTATTAAGTGCTACACTAACTTGATTTTTAATTCTAGGAATCCTGGAGAGTAAAAGACTGGACCTGGTAAAGGAGAAGACCATCAACCAGACCATTGGTGGTGTGGTCTACCATGCTGCTGACCTGCCCATCTGGTGGCAGATCCCACAGTACGTGCTCATTGGCATCAGTGAGATATTTGCAAGTATAGCAGGTGAGTGTGTGAATGCTGGTGGCATCTGGGCCTGTCTGTATTATACCCTGCACTGTGCTGAGCAGAGGGCCATGGTGCTTTGTGTGGGAGAGTGGTGGGGGAATTGTCTCTTAGAGCGTGACTCAGTAAATAGTAGTTCTTAGTCCTCCGGCTAAGGCTTCCCTTTCTTGTGCAAAACCAGTGTTCTTTAAGATATTTTTACAAGGCCATCATAACCTGCCCTGTGTATTCCATAGGAATGAGGGGGAAGTCACTATGGATGGCTTCTGCTAGACCTTGTGTCCCCAAACTTTACAGAGCTCAGTTGTGCTGCTGGTACAGGCTTACATACATGAAAGAGCAAACCTGACTTGCAGAGCTTGTTCTCATGGGCCTCTGTCATTAGTGATACCCTTCAGGGACGAAGCTTGGGGCAGGTTGGCTCTTGCAGCAGTGGGAAGAGAGGAGGAGCATGCTGCGCCTTACCTCTCAAACCCTGGCAGATTTCTGTGACTACTGACAATGGGCTTTGCATTATCTTTGCCACTGGGAATAGAAGTTTATAAGTACTTGAACCTATTATGCTGTGTTAGCTGTGAAGTAGGGTCCTTATAGAGGCCTCCCTCCAACCTCATTCAAGTCTTGACTTTTATTTAAGATTTGTTTATTTTATGTGTTGCCTGCATGTACATACGTATACCACATGCATACAAGTCCCCATGGAGGATAGAAAAGGGTATCATATCCATTAGTTACACATGGTTGTGAGCCTCCTTGAGGGTTCTGGGAATAGAACCCTGGTGCTTTGCAAGAGTATCCAGTGCTCTTAAACACTGAGCCATCTCTAGCCCCCTAACTCTAGAGATTTTGAGAAAGGGTCTGACACTGTAGCCTCACTGGCCTCAAACTTCTTGCTGCAGCCTGTTGAATGCTAGGATTTTAGGTATGAGAACCATGTCTGTCTTATGATAAAACTTCTTATGAATATCTTACAACTAAGAGTGCCATTCTTCCTTGATGTATTTTAAGAGCTCTCATGAGGGTGAGTGGCTACACTTAATGCTGACTTCTCCAACCATGTGTTTCCAAAGACAGTCCTCCTGAGAGTACTCACACCTTAGTGGGATCCATGTATATTGTGAAGCAGGGCACTGGGAAGCTGGCTTAGGTTGACCAAGGTGATCTTCTAAGAGTGACCTCCTTTTCTCTAGGTCTGGAATTTGCATACTCAGCTGCCCCCAAGTCCATGCAGAGCGCCATCATGGGACTCTTCTTCTTCTTCTCTGGCATTGGGTCCTTTGTGGGCTCAGGACTGTTGGCCCTGGTGTCTCTCAAGGCCATTGGGTGGATGAGCAGTCATACAGACTTTGGTGAGATTTGATGTCTGGAGGGGTGGGAAACCAGAGTGCTTGCTGTTGGTGTGGGTTGTGTGAAGATCAGTCTGTCCCAAGAGGCGACTAGCCCAAACCCTGTTGAGTAGCACTGCCTTGTCAGCAGCTGCTATATCTAGCTTAGCACTTTCTGAGAGAAATGTAGTGAGACCTACATGTCAGCTCCTGTGTCAGCCTGCTCTTATGTTTTAGTTCCTGGGTATTTGTTTTGGTTTTCAGATGTTAGAAGGGTGGGTAGTGCTTTGTGAACACTGTTTTTGGTCAGTCTGCTGCTTCTGGAGGTGGCTTCTGGCTGTTGATCTGGGCAGTTCTGCAGTGCTGTGTGTGAACCAGGGGCTACAACATCCTTTGCCTTTTAGATAAGTACATGTTCCCTATGCAGAAGTTTGTACTGTGAGCATTTGCCCAGCTTAGGAGCATTTAATCCACTTTTATTGAATAACTTTGGGAAAGTCAGAAATTTTTGTCTAGAAATTGTGGGATTCACAGCACCTAGAGCTGGATTCCTTTGAACCTTGAGGTAATGCCCAGAAGCCCGAAACCCTTCCCAAAGCTCCCTGGGTACCTGTAACTGACTCTGCAGCTATATGAGGCCAGTTGTAAAATCAACGTGCTGTCCTGGGGCTTTCCCTTGCTCTCATGCCCCTGGGAGAGTGACATCCCTCGAGTAGAGTCACCCTGCATGATGCAGACTTTCCCAAATGATGGTCAGTACAGGATTCTAGCTATTAGTTTAAAACATTTACTATTATATGTGTACATGTTATATGTGTACATATTGCAGGCATGTGTGGAAGACACATTACAGATGGTTGTGAGCTACCATGTATTTGCTGGGAATTGAACTCAGGACCTCTGAAAGAGCAGTCAGTGTTCTTAACCGCTTGAGCCACCTCTCCAGCGGAAGACAGCTTTCAGAAGTCATTTTGTCTCCTTTCCCTGTGGGATCTGGGGATCAAACTCGGGCCATCAGACTTGCATGTCAAGTGTCTTTAATTGCTGAGGCATCCTACCAGGCCACAATCAGGGTTTCACTCTGTAGCCTAGGGTTGCCTAGGTGTGTCATTCCTACTTAGGAGACTGTTGTCAGAAGAGATTGCAACCTCATGGGGATGCTGTAGCTCACCTTAGGGGACATTACATTAACCCTGACCACCTACCTCATCTGGGAAAGTGCTAGTTCTGGGATTGTAGGTGTGAGTGACCTCACTGGCTTAGGCTCTGAACACATTCTTTGTGTGCAGAGTTGGCTGCTTTTGCTTTTTTTGGGAATAACCCACTCCCAGTCCACTCCCTACCTTAATTTACAAATTTAGTGTTTTTTGGGAATGGGGAGTCAAAGACAGGGTTTCTCTGTATATAGCTTTTGCTGTTCTGGATCTCATTCTGTAGACCAGGCTGGCCTTAAACTCGCAGAGGTTCACCTGTCGCTGCCTCCCAAGTGTTGGGATAAAAGGCATGAGATACCACGACCACCAGGTATAATTTAGTGTCTTCTTGTCCCCAGCTGTTTCTGATAGGCTGCACCTAAGCCTCTGCAGAGTTCCTTTGATTGCTGTATAGCTGGTGTGTGTTTAAGGTAGCACTTAGCAGTGCCCAGCAGCTTCTCAATTTTTATTAGGGACTGGGGTCAGTGCTGTGCAAAGGCCCTGCTGTAACCTGGTCTCTCTAGAACACCACCTTCTACAGAAGGGACAGTAGCTCCAGGCCAGCACCCCTTCCTCTCACCAGGTGCACAGCACTCTTCCCCCTCCTATGTCAGCATTCTTGCAGACAAGGAGGTGACCAGAGCTTCTGTGGTGTCCCTGGTGGGCTAGAGTTTCCTTGTAAGGTTTCAGGGGCTCCCTAGGCTTCCATTGCATACTTTCTGACACTCACCACTGTTCCCTAAGTGGGAATGACACTCTTGCAGCCCAGTGCTGGCCAAGCACATGGTCTCCATGCTGCTAGTACAGGTCAGTGCAGAATCCTGTCATATTTCCTTTCTCTGAGCATCCCACCCCTGCCCAGTACGTATTTCTGTTCTTATAGAGTCACCATGGGACTCTCATCTCTTCCGAGAGGCTCCCTGTTGACCCCAAGTGTCATTTCCTCACAGAATTCTATTGCAATGTTTCTTGGTGGTGGGTACATACTTGACTTCTCTGCATATTCCCAAATGAGGCTAGACCTGGTAAACTGTAGTGTGCTTTCTGCTCTGGGGGCCAGTAGTATGTATGTAGCGACACAGTCCACTTGTCTTGCCAGCTTCAACACTGCACATAAGATTACACTATTAGTACCTTGTTACAGTTAAAGACAGGTTCTGGAAGATAGCTGTGTCACTGACCATGAGGGAACAGGACAGAGCTGGGAACAGAGCAAGGGCAAAGCTCTTTTCCATTTACTGACTGAATCAGTCTTTGGTCTGTGAGGTTCAGGATAACAGGACTCTTCCCCTTTGGGGCAGACTCAGGGCTTTTGTCCTTCTCTGTGGATCACGTGTCTGTGCTTCTTGTGGGACCCTGTGTTGTGCTTGCCATGAACATCTGCTCAGGTAGGAAAGGGTGTTTAAAATAACCCAGCATAAAAAGGACATCAGGCCAGGCGGTGGTGGCACACGCTTTAATCCCAGCACTTGGGAGGCAGAGGCAGGTGGATCTCTGAGTTCGAGGCTAGCCTGGTCTACAGAGTGAGTTCCAGGACAGCCAGGGCTACACAGAGAAACCCTGTCTCGAAAAAACAAAAAAAAAAAAAAACAAAAAAAAAAAAACGACATCAGGAGGAAGAAGTCTACCTTCTCAGTAGAGACTAGAACATGCTTTCGAAGTGTCAGAAAGTGCAATAGCCTCCAGGCACACCATGAACTGTGCGCTAGTTCCCTTCTGTGTGACGAGTCACCTAGAGTATGGCTGATGTGCTCCCCAGCAGCTCCTGGGAGCTATGAATGCTATCCATGGAGACTAATTATGGGGACAGGAGGCAGGCTTTGTGAAGAGCTGGGTGGCACTCTCAGTGCCCCTTTCATGTTGTGCCCAGCTGTCATCCTGCCACCATCATGTATGTTGGTCCTGGATCTTTGGAGTAGTCCTTGAGGACTGGTGGTTTGCAGAAGTGATGGTGCGGGGTGGGCAGCATTATAGCTAACACAGCTTTATGCAGGCCCAAGTCCTCACAGGTGCAGAGTCACAGTGGAGACCACAGGCTCCAACCTTCCAACCTGGCTGTTGAGCTCCACCGTCTGTGGCCCTGACTTGCACTGTCTTCCTTCCTTGGTATTTTGGGTGCTGTAAAATATGTGATACTCCTTTTACGGTGAGACCAAGGTGTGTGCATTATAGCAGTGAGGGCTACCTGTATAGAGATGCAAGACTTGAAAGATGCTAAGCAAAAGCATCTAGGTTGCTCTAATGCAGTGGTTCTCAACCTGTGGGTTGACCTTTAGGGCCACATATCAGATATTTACATTAGGATTCATTGTAGCAAAATTACAGTTATGAAGTAGCAATGAAAATGATTTTATAGTTGGGGTCACAGCATTAGGAAGGCTGGAAATCACTGCTCTGCTGAGACGATATCTCCTCATGCTACCTGTCACATGGGAAGGCCTACAAACTGGGGACCATGCTAGGTGCAGCTCCCTGTAGCATTGGTGAGAGGAATGTGGTCTGGACTTTATTCATCCTCAGAAGTATCACTCAGTGCTGAATGTGGATAATGGCTTTAAGTGGAGTGACAGGAGAACATCTCAGAGAAAGGCAGAAGTGAGTCTGTGCCCCAGACACAGTCCGGGGCAGAAAGCAGCACAGGAAGCTTCTCTTTCATATTGTCTGTGTGGAGGAGAAAGTGCAAGTCATGAACTATCTCTATCTCTCAGAGGACTGAGGTGACACCCAACCTCATAAGCCTTCCTTGGCATCAGAGCTAAGGCTGGGACCCCTGCCTTCCCTCCCTCCTTTCACCAAGGATGGGAGAGCCCTGGGAGGCAGGTGGCCAAGAGCCAGTGAGAAGATGCCCTGTCTGTAGAGTATACTTACCAGGAGGTGTCTGCTCATTCCTAGGGAACATCAACAGCTGCCACCTGCATTACTATTTCTTCCTGTTGGCCGCCATCCAGGGAGCTACACTGCTGCTCTTCCTCATTGTGTCTGTGAAGTACGACCGCCAGCGGGCCAGGACAGATGGGGGCCCAGCCAGCACGAGGACCTGATGCAGCCAGCCAGCATGCTCACAGGTTCTTCAGACTCTAAGGCCTCAGGGCTTACTGACTACCAGGGCACTGCCAGCAAGCAGGTTGAGGCTAGATTGTTGGTGTCCCAGCTTCTTGCATGTTGTCTGGACTGGCTTCTCCCTCCCTGTGCCCAGATGATGGTCGTGAGTGCCTTACTGTGGCCCGTCTTGTGCACTGGGCCTGCCAGGAGATGAGAATGTGGCTTCTCCCATTGAAGGTCTCTGCCAGTCCTGAGCCAGCTGTGCTTTCTCTTTTCGAATCCTGGGCAGCCACGGTTTTGCTGCTGGTATCCTTATTTCTTATAAATACTCTTACTTCTTCCTCACAGCATCTCCTTTAAGATGAGCAAGCACTTCCATCAAGGCATAGGAGGATTCTCTTTAGAGATGAAAGTGTGGTTGATGTCAACCCTAGGAGCTGCATCTACTCCATTCATGTCTCTCGTCACAGGTCTTGCTGATGCCAAGGCCTTTGTGGGTCAGTAGTGTAGACTCATCTGCTCAGAAAGTAGGTTTTGTTGACTGAGATGAAGTTTTTCATATTAGACTAGGCTGGTCTCAATCTTGGGGTTACCTCCTGTCTGCTTCTCAAGTGCTGCGATCTCAGATGTCTGTCACCGTGGTCAGCAATGACTTAGGTCATGAACTACTGATGTGCTTTAAGCACATGCATCAGTGGTGACTGAGGACACCATGTCCTCACTGAAACCAGACAGCAGCTGGCAGGAGATCGGCAGTTATACCAGGCAGAGCTTTTCTGAGAACTTGACTTTGTGTAGCAGTAAGGATGGAGGCAGGTGGTGAGTGGGGAAAACATGGTAGCTGTTGGGCTAGTCGCCCCCCTTTGTATTGTTACTGACATATCTGGGGTTCTGAGTTTGTCAACTAAACTGTTCTGTGTGTTGCTGTGTTTTGTATAATTTTATAAAAGCTTCTCAGACATGACACCAAGAGCTTCCTGGGTGATTTCTCCATACTCTGCATCAATTCAGCGACCCCCTACCCTACAGGTTTCTTTTTATGGCAGAAGCTGCTGCCAGCTCAGCCTTTCATTCCTTTGGCCAAGTGTTAGAGCCACAGTGTTCAAATACACTTCTGCCAGAAACCTGACTCTGCCTCTCTCACACCAGATAGAAAGGCTACAGGATAAAAAACCATCCACTGTACTCCTCCCTCGTTCTTGGCTTTAAAGGGAGGTAGTTCTGCAGAGGTTCACCTATATCTGAAAAGAGAAGCTGGGTGCTGAAGTCATTAACCTCCTGCTGTCATAATGTAGGCCTTCTTGGGTTGGTGAGAGGGCCCAGCAGGTAAAAGTGCCTGCCATCAAGCCTGAGACCTGCGGCCGTGATGGAAGGAAAGAACCAGTTGTCCTGAGTTGTCCCCTGACCTCTACACACCAACATGGTGTGCAATCCTCGACCTCAAGTAAAACATGTAATATTCTAAAAGTAGATTTTCTTCACAGGATCTTCTGTATTTGTATGAGAGAAGGAACTGCCTCCCCTTTGTGTGCTCAGGGTGTGTGCTGGTCATAGGCATCTCTGCTTTGACAGCACAGGGAGCACCCTAGGTAAGACAAGAATGGCAGCTAGGCAAGAGACCATGGTGTGATAAAAAGGGCCTGTGGGAACTGTCTCGAAGCTCCTGGGGTTGAGTGTGGTGAGAGCGGACTGGCTTCAGTACCAGCCACACTCAGTGAGTGGTACCTCCACCTGGAGAAATGCAGCAGCTGTTGATGGAAGCCCACTATACTGATGTCTCCATAGCACCCACAGGATGGTGCCTGGTGCTGAGCAGAGTGGCTTTCTCTTGCCTTGTCTTCCATGTCTGTTGGGTTTCATTTAGCTGCCCAAGTTTGAGAATGATCTTGCATGTTAGTCAAACCTGGGAAAGACTGGTGGCAGCCAGATTTACCTCCAGTCCCGTGTGTCTGCAGGAGATCTACTTGTAGTTGGATCCTGTGAGACCTGACTGGAGGAGCTGCTGCACTTGCATTTGCCTCTGAACAGACAGACCGCAGGTGGTCAGTTTGATCTACAGTTCTAAATAGGCAGTTGAATAAAAAACTTACAAACTGAGCTGTGCTGTTTGGGGTGTTTAAAGCTGTTTATGCCCTGAATTCTTGGCCGTGTTACCTCAAGTGATCTCTGTGGAGACAGACTAGCTGCTTCAGGGCTTTGTGTGTCCCCACAGCCTGAGGCAAAAGCAGAGATTTTTTTTTTTAAATTCAAGACATGGTTTCTCTGTGTGGCCCTGGCTGTCCTGGAATTTGATCTGTAGACCAGGCTGGCCTTGAACTCAGATCCATCTACCTCTGCCTTCCAATTGCTGCCTGGCAACAGAGATTTTTTATAAAACCAACTTCTTCCAAAGTACTTGGTCCTTCAGGGCTGCAGTTGATGATACTTAAGCAGGTCATGGCTCTAAGTCCAATTTCAGTTGACTAGAAAGCTCCACATATGCAGGGCTCTGGAGCATGCCCTAGCTTAATGTCCACAGGTTTCTGTCGCCTCTAGAGGGTTAGGGATGGGGAACAGATAACCATTGCCTGCTGCAGGATTAGAAGACCCTTCTAACACATCAGTCCCTTCTCAGTCTGAGGCCACAAAGTACCCCAGTCACACTGCACCTTGCTCTACTCTGTGCCATGTGTGCCCTTCATGTTATTCATGGTGATTCATCTGTGCTGTTGATACTGTAAGCATATGTGGATTCTCAGGAAGAGCAAGTCACTTGCCTGGCTATTTTAGTATTAAGATCTAACACTTTGTTCTTTGCAAATAGGGTCTTTAAAAGGGAATAATAGACATAGGTGGTGTGCTGAATAAGAACATATCAGATATACAAAAGAGAATCAGACGATACCAAACTGGGTCTGTAGTGTATACCATAGATTTGTTCATCTCCAAGTCACTGCACAGTCAGGATCTGAGCGGGGCCAGGACTACATCTCTTGTCTGCTTTACTGACTCTGTCCAAGCCAACTTAACCTCAAAGAGAGCTCTGATTTAAGGTAAGCAGCCTGACTAGCAGGCCCTGTGGTAACAGTCTATGTCACTGCACCAAAGGCCATATTCGCCTTTTTGTGTCTACTGTCTGGCCACATGAACACTGAAGGGAGTGGAGGGCAGCTGCTGGATCCCAGAACTGTGATAGGGACAGTTTTTCCAGACCTTTTTCTAGCTCTGCTCTCACTGATCATGTCAACACGGTATATGTTAATCCCCCTAACCCTTGGGTCATTTATTTCTAATTCTTTCTCTAGAACTCAGACCTGAATTTCTCAAAGACATCTCACAGGGCTAAAGAGATGTCTCCTACCTGATCATACCGATGTATAAGTAAGTGTATTTAGTGTCTTCTGAGAAGAGTTTATCTTCGGCTTAGGCCTGGGTGCTCATCCTTCAGTGATCTTTCAGTATCCAGCACATTTTGCTACTGGCATGTAGGGTCCTGAGGAGAGCCCAAAAAGGTACTGTGGTACTTTGAGAGTGGTTCCATAGGGTCTCCTGCAAGAACAACAAACGGGGAAAGAACAGAGAATGGGGGCCGTTAAAGTGATTCACACATCTGATACCATCTGACCACGAAGTGGGAATTCAGCTTTTTACCTTCCATCCCAAGTAACAGGATTGATGTTCCTAGCAACAGCATGGTGGCTCACAACCATCTGTAAATTCCAGGGGATCCGACTCCCTCTTCTGGCCTCCATGAGTACTGTATGCATGTGGTGCATAGGCATGCAGGCAAAATACCTAGACACATAAGTTTTAAAAGACAAATCTTGGCATCAGAAGCTTCTAGGCAGCATCGAGTCTTGGGGCACAGCTTGCTCTTCTAACTGATGCTGTGCGGGGTCAGGACAGCAGCCAATGGCTCTCTGTTTCTAAGCAAGGTCATTTTGAGGTTCTATGTGTATTAGAACTTCCAAGGTTGGAGCGTTTAAAAACTGCAGCCTTCTGAAGACTTTGGGAAATTTGTTAAGGCGCCTCCCACGGGCCTGAAAAGAAAGGAGCTGGGTTGGGTTGCTACCTACCTTTGACAGGTATCTCATGTGCCTTGCTTACGGTTTAACTGTTTAACAGGCTATCACTCGCTGCAGCTGGTGGGTGTCGGTGCTTGGCAGAGTAGTGAGTAGCTGCCTCCACGTGGACACTCAATGTAGAGCAGGACCGGCTGAGTTAGAAAAGCCCGGCAGCAAGAAGACCCTTCGCTCATCTCCCTCCAGAGCCTGCCTAACAAAAGGCCTCCCTCAGGTCAGCACAGACCAGTACCACGAATTGCTCTGTTTTGGGCAAACAACTCACATTATAGTAATTTATATCACTCCAATCAAGCAAAAATGACATCTCACACTCGTTAGAAATGACTGGAAAGTTCATCCAAAAGACCCATTTAGTCTCAGCTTGTCTGTTCCTGTCCCCTGTGAATGATATGGTCCAAGGGCTGAGATCAGAGAGCCAGCTCAGTGAGGGATGAAGTACATGAGGACACATCCTTTAGCCCCAAATTCTGACATACGCTGCACTATGGCTACCAGCTATGCACAGGACAGGAGCTCATACTGCCTGTGTGGCTGCAGCTCAAAGAGCCAGGGAGAGGCTAAAGGAAGCTGGCTCACCAGGGTCTGGTTCTGGAGCATTTCTAGTAAGCCAAGACCCTTTGGTGGCTTTAACCAGACTGGTTTGATCTGGCTGATGTGGGCCAAAAGGGGAATCTAAAGCGTAGGAATAGACTACAGAGTGAAACTGCAGTTGTGGGCTCTTGGGCCATGTCTGAAGGGAGCCTGCACCCTCAGCATGGCCATGGAAGCATCATGCAGCCAGCTCACCAAACTGGACAGAGCTAGCTCAGGAAGAACTCAGTGGGAAACCCCCGTGGGGTGGGGTGGGATAGGGTGTGCAATGGATCAAGGACACAGTGCTTTGCAACCTAATCTGAAGAGGTGGGAAACTTCTCTGCCCCCAAGGTTTGTCCTCCAAAGGAGGTTGCCTTTGAAAGGAAGAGCTTTGAAAATAAATCAGAACCTTACAGATGCAACTGCCAATTATAAATGATAGAAACATTACTGGCAATCTCAGAAAGTGGTCTTTTTTTTGGGGGGGAGGGGGTGGTGGGGGCAGTCTCTCTTGTAGCCCAGGCTGGCCTGTAACTTGTAGCAATTCTGTTTCTGCCTTCAAGAACCATACCCAGCTGTCTATATTTTTATTGGTTATTTTATTTAGTTACATTTTAAATGTTGTCCCCCTTCCCAGTCTCCCCTCCGCAAGCTCCTTATCCCTCTTCCCCCCTCCTTTGTCTCTAAGAGGGTGCTCCTCCACCCATTTTGAGTCAGGGAATTACTCTAGGCCAGACTGTCCAGGGGAGCTTGCTAAGTACCTAGCCTAGGATGGCCTCTAGTGTCAGTCTTATTCTTTCAGACTTCCCAACTTCAGGAGTGCAGGCAAGAGCAATTATGTCCTGCCCATACCTGGTATGTGTGTATTTTTTTACTTTTTTTTTTTTTTTTCGTCTTTTTACTCTTTTGTTGTTGTTGTTGTCTTACTATGTAGCTTTGGGTTGCCTGGACCATCTATGTAGACTGGCCTGAAACTCAGATAGTTCTACGGCCTCTGCCACCTGAGTGGATCACTACACTCAGCTACCTATTTTGTATATGCACATTTGTGTGTGCTTACATGTCTGTCTGTGCAACACATGTGCTGTGCTCGTGGAGGCTAGAAGACAGAGTCAGAAACCCTCTGGATCGGGAGTCACAGGTGGTTGTGAGCTGCCGTGTGGATGCGGAGACCTGAACCCGGGTCCTCTGCAAGAACAGCCAGTGCTCTTAACTGCTGAGCTGCTCTCCAGTCTTCCCCCTCCCCTTAATTTTATGTGTACGGGTGTTTTTCCTGCATGCCTGTCTATACCACGTGCATGCAGTGCCCTAGGAGCCAGAAGAAGATGTTAGGACTGAAGTTGCAGCCGTAAGCTGTCGTGTGAGTGCTGGGAGTTATACCCGGATCCTCTGGAAGTGTCCTTCACCACTGAGCCCTCTCTTAAACCCCATACCTGGTAATGTAAGAACAAGTCTATGACTTTGGTGGATCCATAGAGCCCATTCAAAAGATGTTTTCAAAAATAAACATTTGAATCAAATCTTATCTGTACACGTTATACTGATGTTATCATTGCCATCAAAATGTTAATTTTTTATATTGATAGCATATTTATGTGAATTTATTTAAGTTCCAAAGCAGGCTAATTTACCCTTGGTATACACGTGTGTCCTCTCATTATTTCCACAGTTGTCTGATTATAATAGTGCGCCACTGCTGTTTGTATGAAGAACAATTTGGCACAAACCTCTAATTCCCCGTCACTCAGGATCCAGAGGTAGGCAGATCTTGGAGTTTGAGGCTGCCTGATCTACAGAATTCCAGGACAGCTAGGGCTACACAGAGAAACCCTGTCTTGAAAGTTTGGGGCACTGGAGAGATTGCACAGAGATGAAGACTGTGTGCTTCTCCTTCAGAGGACCTGAGTTGTTCCCATCGTCCACATTTGGTGGCTCACAACTGCCTGTAATGGCCACTGGTACAGGTCCGTGTCTCTGTCTCTCATTTTCTCCCCCCCCCCCCAACACACAGTTTTTATATGTAAATTCCTTTACTTTTTTTTTAAACTGGTCACTCTTAACATAGTAAAGCCTGTCAAGCCCATTGCCTCTCTAATGAAGAGATTGAGCTACAGCAAAATCGTAAGACATAGACTATGAATTTATCTTCTTAAATATAGGAACTCTGCCCAAAGCTTCTTGCTGTAGGACTCAAAGGATCCTGTGGTGTCAAAAATAAATCTCCCCCGTTGCTTTGCTGGAGTGCCATGTATATTCCCATCCCATTCTGTGCGATTATGTGGGGGAAGTTTTACTACTTACCACCCACTTTTCAGTCTCTCTCTCTCTTTCTCTCTCCCTCTCTCCCCCCCTCTCTCCCTCTCCCTCTTTCCCACCCCCATTCTCCTTCCCCCATCTCTTCTGCGAGTGTGTGCACACACACAAACACACTTTAACCATTGCAGTCTGATAAAAGCTTCTCAAGTCCAGGGTTCCTGAGGATCCTATTGTCTGGATAACTGATTAAAATTCCTATCTGACTGAGCAGAAACAGTATGACCTCCATTTTCAAAAACTCATTCAGTCCCATATAGGGCACTTAGAGTCACACAATAGTTCTTCAAACTTCTGAAATCTGATTGAATAAAGGTACCAAACAAAAGGAGCACACTGCTTATTTGAAGTTTTGACATACAGCTAAAAATCTGCGATGAAAGTAACAGGTGTTCTGAATGTATGGGAACACCCAAAGCTTCTGGGCTAGGTTGCTATTTGTCCATTACTATGTAATGGTGGATACCCAAGTAGTTGAGCATCTTACAGTCACACACACACAGCCCCTTCTGTGGACTGGAGACACACTGTGTAGACTTGGGAGTTAGGTCACATTGCCCATTGTGTCTGTTTTCCCTGCAGAGAGGTTGTTCTCCAGGCTTCCTCAGGGAGTGACTGAAGAGCCTCAGAGCTGCCTTAGATTTAGGGGTTGGAAAGACACAGAGCAAGAGGAGGAGAAATAGACAACAGTGAGAGGCAGAGCCCCTGTATCACCTAAGTTAAAGTTTGTACTGGGCATGGAGATGTGGCCCAGAGGTTAAGAACACTCTGTTTTTTGTTGAGGATCAAGTTTTAATTCTCAGCATCTACATGGTGGCTCACAATCACCTGTAAGTCCAGATGCAGAGGATCTGATGCCCTCTGCTGGATTGTGTGGGTATCTACCATGTGGCATACACTCATATATACATAAAAATAAATCTTATTTTAAAAGTTGTGTTGGAGCTGGAGAGATGGCTCATCTGTTAAGAGCACTGGGTGCTCTTCCAAAGGACCTGGGTTCAATTCCCAGCACCCACATGGCAGCTCACAGCTGTCTGTACTTCCAGTTCCAAGGAATCTGACATCCTCACAGAGGGCAAAACACCAATGTACATACAGTAAAAATAGATCATTTTTAAAAGTCAAAAAGTTGTGTTCATGTTACTGAAAAACCAAAATAAGTATCATTAGTATTGATTTTTTTATTTATAAAAACAACTTGCAGTCATATTTACAACAATGCCAGCGATTTCAAATTCAATCGAACAGCATTTCAAAAGTCACATTTTGATTTCATGAATTGAGTAAATTATAACTATAATACCTGACGCTGTATTCAAAGCACAAGTGTAAAAGTCAGTGTGCTAACAAAGGCAGTGCTTCTCTCTTCCCTCATAAGGAATCAGCTGGCTATGGTGAGCACACCTATGGTTCCATCACTTAGAGTCAAGGCATTAGGATTGCAGTAAGTTCACGGTTAATTTGGACCACACAGTGAGTTCCAAAACCAGACTGGACTACACTGTGAGGTCCTGTTATAAAACTAAATAGGAGCTGGAGAGGTGGCTTGGCAGTTAAGAGCTTGCTGCTCTTGCAGAGGATCTTGAGTTCAATTCCCAGCACCTGCATGACAGCACACAACCTGTAACTCTACCTACCAGGGATCAGATCCCTCTTCTGGCCTTTTTGAGTACTGTGTGCAAACAGTATAAAATAAAACTTATAAGAAGGTGTGATCCAAAGACCCCATGATACCCACAGTCACTTCTAGAATAATCCAGGCTAGCCCCCCCCCCCCCCGGCCGTGTGATTAAAAGAAAAAAACATCACTATCCCAGTTTGCAATTGACTCAAATATTTTGTGTAGGTTTTTCTTTGAGACAGGATCAAATGTAGTAGCTAAGGCTGGCCTCAAACTCTGACTGAGGATGACCCTGGACTTCTGATTCCATTGACTTCATGTCCTGAGTGTTGGGGTCACAAGCATATACCACCACACCATGTTTATGCAGTGCTGGGGCTAGAACCCCTAATCTTGTGTATCCCAGGCAACTTCTCTTTCAACTGAGCCACAGCTCCTAACTTTCTTGCTTTTGCGCTGTCTTTGTTTCTGTCAAGACACATATAAGCCCCACATTGAGACTGAGCGCTGTATCTAACTTTTTATCCCCAGGTCTGTTTTTTTGTGGCTCTCTCAGTTAAGGTCACATAGACATGGCATTCACTGGCTGACACTGAATCTATCCTCTAGCTTTCAGGACATATAAGATACTTCTCGTGGCCTAGTTTTCTGCTCCCCTCCAGCAGTGTGTTCTCTCTTCGCATCTTCAAAGAGTTGTCAAAGTGACCACCCAGTGACTTGGTTTAGGATCTTGATGGCCCCTTCAAAAGTGCATATGGATGCCAGCTTCTATTTTTCTTGGGTGGTGGTGAAATCTTCAGAGGTGAGGCCTAGGGTGCTCACTGGGGTATGCCCTTGAAGAGGTACTGGATCTGAGGTCTCTCTCTGCTTTCCAGAAATGATCTGAGCAGTCTCCCCAAAGGGACCTAAAGGAAACCTTCAGACTTCAAGTGCTTTGTTACAGTGACAGCAAACCGACTGACAGCTGGGCTTCTCCCATCCTCCATATTTGGTAGAAAAGCCAGCATATCTTTTTCTTTGAGGGCCTTCTGCAGAGGCCCGGAGCTTGACGGGGTGAGTCTCTGTGAGTCACTGGTTTCCATCCAGCCCTATGCTGCCTAGCTTGTGCTGGGATCTTGCAGCTCTCAAGCTTGAAGGTCCTGCTAATGTTCCCACTCACTCCATCGGGATGCATGGTCCTGGGCTATTTGTGTTTTGTTTTACTCCGGTCAAAATATTGACTCTGGAAGCAGCAGACACCGGCGTAGCCTTCAGAGGTTTCTTTGTTTGTTTTTTAAATTACTTCAGCTGAAGAGAGCCCCAAAGGAGAGCAAATGTTTTGTTGGAAATACAGAGATTGAAGACAGAAGGACATGGACATTGAGGGACAGTTTCCTTTGTCTGCTGGGCATTTCTCGGGGGACAGGAAAGGGAGACTAGACCAATTTTGAGTATACACAAGGGGTCTTCATGGGATGCAGCGTGGCTTGCTGGCCCTTCCCATTTAAGTGGGTTTGAATGAATAAGAGAAGATGGATTCATAATGGGAAGTTTCTCTTAGAGAGATTAGGAAACAGCGCTGAGGAAGAAGGGCAGCTGATAGGACACAAGCTTCACCTGCTCCTGATTTGCACTGATTGAAATCACAACCCTGGCTGATCTTGCCCAATGACAGTGGGTGGGAATTATTACCCCAGGAAGCAGCAGAAGATGGTGGGTATAGACTCATTTGCATATTGTTATGGTTCAGATATGAAGTCTCCCTACAAACTGGTGGGTTTAAACACTTGGTCTCCAGCTCATGGCAGCTTTTGGAGAGACTGCAGAACCTTTGGAGTGTTGGGGTGGGGGTTGAGTTCGATAACTGGGTTCTACCTTCAGCCCCTCTGTCCACTCCTGGTGTGGCCATTTATCAGGTGGCTGCCACACACCCACCCCGTGCCATGAAGCTGCCCATCTTCATTCCCTCTGTGATAGCATGAATTATCTACTTGACAGGATTTAAAATCATCTGAAAAATAAACCTTCAGGATTGTGACAGATTATTTAGCCTCCGGGCATGTCTATGGGGGGCTATCTTGATTAGGCTATTTGAGGTGTAAAGACCCATCCACATTGGGTGGCACTAGTCCCTAGGCTGAGAACCTGAATTTTATAGAAAGGAGAAAGATGGGGGTGGGGGAGGTAAGATGTTTCAGTGGTTAAGAACACTTGCTGCTAGGTTTTTAAGAAAACCCAGGTTTGATTCTCCACACCCACATGTCAGCTAAAAGCCACTTGTAAACCCAGTTTCAGGGAATCTGATGCCCTCTTCTTGTCTTCATGGGTACCAGGCATACACATACTGCAAATACATTCAGGGAAACACTGACAAAATTAAACCTTTAAAACAAGTAGCTAGCTGAGCCCAAGCATCCAGCATCCTCTGCTTCCCCATCTGACCAGCTTCTTCAACTCCTGCAACGTGACTTCCCTGCCCTTCTGGACTGCAGTCTGGAACTATGAATCACAATAAACTCTCCCTTCCTTGAGCTACTTTGGTTATTTTATCACAGCACCAGGAAGAAAGATCAAGACACTTTCCCCACTATGGCGCAGAGCTGTGCAGGTGACACCTGGGGGACTGTGTGACTGCAAAGTCACCAAAATGTTCTTTTGATGGCCTGTTCCAGCTCTAAACAACTGACTGTATGAAAAAATCATATCCGCAGTAAGATCCCGTCTCACCCCAACTGGAAGGGCTAAGGGTTATCAAAGAAAACAGCAAATGCTGGTGAGTGTGTGGAAACAAGGGCCGGCTGGGGGGATCTGCTGGGGGAGTTGTCTGGATTTCTTTGCAAAGAACTAAAAGATTTGGAGTTTGCTGATGAGATAGCTTCAAGTGCTTGAGGCAGGACACTGCCCTCTGAGAGACGGGCTCATGCGTTGAGTGACCTTAGTAAGGAACCCTAAAGCCTCAAACTTCTGGAGTCCACTGCAAGGCTTCCGCTCTACCCTTTATAGTCATGTATCTGTCTGCCTGACAGTAGTCTTTTCAAGTAAAGGGCCACAGGGGGTTCTTACCCAAGCAATGAATGCCCAGAGCTACCCCTCACCCACAACTGGGGCCCTAGCAAAGACTATTTACCTCCCTCTTGAGCGTAAAACTGCAGTTTAGGAGGAAGAACACATACTGAACAGCAGTCAGCACAGCCTGAGTCTGGGTGCTCTGCTGGGGAAGTCCCACTTACTATTCTGCCTGGTGGTAACTGAGAACAAGACATCTCCCGGGCAGGAGCTGGAGCTCTACTCTCCATCCTAGCATCTAATTCCACCAATCACCATATCACCAGCCCTCCTCCTCCCTGCAAAGGAAGCCCCAGCCAGCCCTCTTTAGCTGATGAACCACCCCTTTGCCTACCGAAAGTTCTGAGAACTGCTTTTTGAGGTTCTTCCCCCCCAGGACTGTGACCTCAGAACTACACGGCCCTTAATTACTTTCCCATTGATTTCTCTTCCTGGGAGCCGGTTGCAGCTAAGGTGAAATCTCAAGGCTGATGGAAAATTCGATGCGTTTCACATGCTTCCTATCCCGACTAAGGACTCAAATAGATAAGAAAGTGCTGCCTTCTGGGTACTTAAGCTAAGTAATGGAGAAGTCTGAACATCCAAAGTCAAGAAGTGCTGATCACAGCCAAACATTTTGGGATATTGGTCAGGAAATGCAACTGGAGCCTTCAAGTTGAGACTGTAGAAGGTCTCAGCATGGGCCTGGCATGGTAGTGCACACCTCGGGTAGAGGCAGATGGATCTTGGTGCATTCCAGTCCAGCCTGGTCTACACATTGAGTTCTAAGTCAGGGTTATACAGTGAGACTTAGTCTCACAAACCAAGTCTCACCACGAGCTCATTGTCAAAGGATGCTGGCTCCATGGTGGGCTTATCCTTTGGGGTGGAGCCAGCTACATACTGAAATATGTAAGAGTTCCCGAGGGAACTAGTTCAAAATCATCCTCTGGGCCTTCCCATTCTCTAGATGGTGTGTTTATGGCTTGGCCCAGGGAGATGCATTTGTTGGAGGCTTGGTCCCCAGCAGGTGGCGCTGCAGAGAGGCGATTGCATCAAGAAGGTACCAACATCGTCAGGGGTTAGCCCAGTGAGCTTAGAACTGAAAGGGATGGAAGGAGGAAATGTGCCCATGAGGTCTTTGAGAAACATATCTTAACCTTGGACCCTGTCTCTCTGCCTTTGCCTCCTGTCTACCACAAGGTTGACAGGCTGTCACATGCACCTGCTGCTATGATGTTAAGTATCTTCACAGGCCCCTAGCACTGGAGTCCACTGAACTTGGAATAAAACCTCGGAAACCAGGAGCCCAAATACACCTTTCCTCCCTTGTTTACCTTGGGTAAATTTTTTTCATGGCAATGAAAGAGGACTCCCAGAATAAGTTGAACCTGGAGCCTTTTCTCTAGAGGCATGGGGATTCTCTGGATGGCCAAGGAAACCTATTTTTAAAAAAGGTTTATTTTTATTTCTAAGTGTTTGTGATGTGGTGGTGGTGTTGCGTTTGTGCGTGCGTGCGTGCGTGTGCGTGTGTGTATGTGTCTACACATACAAATCTCAGGGTATAATCATTCACTTAAAATCTCGTTCAGCTCCTACACAAAGTATCCTAAAAGCCTCAGCTGTGGTAATTAAATGGCTCCCTGTGATACAGCAAGACTCTCTTGTCCTTGACTAAAAGCATCAAACCCTTTCCCCTGGTATTAACACCGGTTTTTGTAACCTCAAACCAAACTGCTCCATAATAAAAAAAAAAAATGAAAATTACTTTATTGCATTCAGCTCTAACGTTATTCACTTCCATCCCTCAAAATTTTTATATGCTCTTAACGTATGGAAAGCAGGGCATCAATGGCCCATTATCCCTTAAAATGAGAAATCATATATTTTCTCCCTCATGATAAAAGGGCTTGGCTCTTCAAGGAAAGGGGAGAGTGATGGCTGCTTTCTTTCAGCCATTCCAGTGAAGGTCACTTCCCTCAGGGAGGGGGAGCTCGGGATGGGTGGAGCCTGGGGAGCAGGGCTGATTGGGAGGTTTAGGGCGTTGGCCACGAGCCTGGGCTAATCTTGTTTATAATCTTTACCTTTGCAAACCTAAACCAGGCCTGGCCAGGGAAATAAATGTCTCAAGAAAGGGCATCCTGATGGTGTCCCAGGAAGCAGGTAGGAGAGGGTTTTTGTTGTCATTGTTGTTTGTTTTTAACAGAGTATGCTGGCGAGTTTTATGTCACCTTGACAGAAACTAGAGTCACCTGAAAGGTGGCAACCTCAGTTGAGAAAATGCCTAAGGTAAGATCCAGCTGTAGGGAGTTTTCTTACTGTTTGATGGGAAGGGCCCAGCCCATTGTGGGTGGTGCCATCCTAGGGCTGGTGCTCCTGGGTTATATAAGAAAGCAGGCTGAACAAGCCACGGGGAGCAAACCAGTAAGCAGTTCCCTCCATGGCCTCTGCATCAGCTCCTGCCTCCAGGTTCTTGTCCTGTTTGAGTTCCTTCCCTGACTTCCTTCAAGGACAGACTGAGATGTGGAAGCATACGCCGAATAAATGCCCCTACGTTGCTCTGGTCATGTTACTCTGGTCAACACATCAACCAGGGTTGCTACAAAGAGCAGCTTTCATTGGATGAGCGGAAACCTTCAGTTATAAACCTGCCATGATTGGTTAAGCAACTGGGAGTCCCTAGCTGGGAACTGCTGACTTCAGAGATTTATCCCTGGGATAAATACCCAAGTCTCTGGAAACTTCCAGGGTCTTGACCTGTAGTGGGTTAGAGCCTAAGGTCTTACAATCAACTTTCCAGCTTCATTTGGAATGTGGGGCCTGAATTACCACATGTCCTTCACACTTGCTCCACCAACATTAATGTTTTCCCACTCCGATTCTCAGGAAGGCTGAGCACAATATTCTCCCCAAACCAGTTTCTTATACAAGGTCTGATTGTATTTTACACGACGAAACAACATATCGAGAGAAAGTATAAGACAGCAGAAATAAACCCTCGATTCCGGAGGCTAAGAATCAGAAACCAACATTTAGGCAGCGTTCTTTGGCTTATGGACAAAGCACTCAAATCTCCACTTCTGCTTTCTCATGCATTTGCCGAAGCCCCTCTCTCTATTGGAACCCTCTGTTCTGAAAGGGGCATAGTTAGCAGATTAGGGAGAATCCATAGTCAAGGGTGAATCTGTCTGTCTAGCTCTGAATCTAGAAGGACCGTAACTCTGAGTTTGCATCCCAGGATTATTAATGGATGTGAGATTTGGGTCACTGTCTAGCTCAATACAGATGGAGATGTGGTGTAGATAAACCACATACCATTGAAGAGACAAAAGGTCTCTGTGTGCAATTCTTATGAGGAAAGAACCTTTCAGATACGCCCCCCCACCCCCCAACAGGATTCTTTTTTTTTTTTTTTTGTCATTGGCTAAAGTGGTGCTGCATCCCTATTGTGAACCAGGCATGTGCTTCAGGAAGGGGACAGGCTTCCCTGTCCATCCCCTGGTATGGAACACATTGTCACACATGTATAGGGTTGATTAGTGTACTTGTTTGCAGAACTTGCCTCAGCCTCTACTTCCTGCATCCCTGGCTCCTGACAAGATGACCCTGAAGCCCCTCCATAGGAGGTGGGTTCTGCCTTCAGAGGACACCCCTCCCAAGCATGGACATTATGCAATGGGGAATGATGTGGGGACTGAAAAGAATGAAGGGCCAACCATGCTACAATAAAGAATAAAAGTGCTTCTAAGCCAAAGCCAGCACAAGACCCCAGTCTGTATGATTCCATTTATATGAAATACATGGACTCAGTAAGGCTATAGAGACAATAAGGGGGCCAGTGGGGAGGAAGTACTGAGGAGTCAGCCAATGGAGAAGCATTTCTAAGGGGGGTAGTGAGAAAGCACTAATGTTAGTTGTAATGGGGGTTGAGGGTGTGGCTCAGTGGTTAGGGTGCTTACATAAAGTCCTCTGTTGAATACTCAACAGGACATAAATTAAGCATGGTGACCCTGCCTGTATTCTTAGCATAGGGGAGGTGCAAATAGCCCTGGAAGGTGAAGCCTTAGCTATGTAGCAAGTTCAGGGTCACCCTGGACTACATGAGACTCTGTCTCATTAAATTAAAAAATTAATCTACCATTGTAGATGCATTCTACAGGGAATAACTTAATAACCATTCAAATATGCACTTGAAGTGAACCAACTAGGTGCTGTATGAATTGGTAAGGAGGTTAAGAAAGATGAATACTGAGGGCTGGGCGTCGTGGTGCACATCTTTAGCTCCAGCACTCTGGAGGCAGAGGCAGGCTGATGGATTTCTGTGAGTTTGAAGCCAGCCTGGTCTACAAAGTGAGTTCTGGGACAGCCAAGGGCTGTAACCCAGAGAAACCCCGTCTCGAAAAACAAAAACAAAACCAGAAAACAAGCCATCTCTCCAGGTGCTCAGACACAGGAATCCCCAGCTAAAATCAGTCAATCGATCAAGCCATCCGCTTTGCTAAGTCCCTGGGGCAGCTAAGGATGAACCTCAAATACTGCTCACAACACCGGAAGCTACCTTAGGGAATGCAACTCAGAGGCTCCCAGTGTATTCATAGGTGGGTGGCCATCCCCACAGGTCACTTTAGGATCTTCTCCTCAGCTACTAGCTCCTTATTCCACTCCCGACTCCCCCAATCCCTGAGTTCACCCACCTAGCTTCTCTCTGTGTGGATTTGTCTGTCATGCGCATTTCATAGAACATGGAGTCATTCAATATAGTATCACGTGAGTTTTTGTGGCCATTTTCCCACTCCTGCTGCCATGCCTTCCCCCTGCCACAAAGGACTGCAGCCTCAATTTACCCCTCCTTCCTTAATGTGGTTTTTGTCAGATGTTTTGGCAATGAGAAAAATGATAGATATAGGCACTGAGTCACAAGGTGACCTGTGCCAGGGTGTCTTAGAACTTCTAAGTCACATGACCATACAGCCACCTCTGCATGCTGCTATGAGAGCTCCCTCAAGTGGAGCCACGAAGTGCTCCAGCCCTGTGTGTGTGTGTGTGTGTGTGTGTGTGCGCGCGCGCGCGCGCGCACGAGCGCGCGTGTGCCCGCGCATTTGTATGCAGATTCCAAGGCTCCCTCTCTCTATCCCTCCCCTTCCTCCTTTCCCTTTCCTCCCTCACTCTGTCCTTGTATAACGATACAAGAATGTCCCCTTTTGCTTCTAGCAAAAAAAAACGGTCAGCTCTGACCAGGGAAGACAAGGGAGATTTCCTTACCTGGAAACACATTGCCTTAGGGTGACCAATTTTCCCAGACTCCCCTTACCGCCTTCCATCTGAGGAAGCCCGAGCAGTATCAGAGGAAGAGGGGAGGCCGAGTTTCTCCAGTCCTGTCTTTATCTTCCAGGTCTGCTTTAATCCTCAGGCTCTGAGGAGCGAGTGACAATGAGTTCCAAGGTCGTTTGAAACCAATTTCACCATAAACAGCATCTTTTGTTGAAAATAAAACAACAGCAAAACAAAAAAACGAGATGCTTTTCATTTCTGAAGCTCGCTCTGGGCAATGGTGGGCCCAGGCTGCAATCAGTTTGCACCTCAGCGTTCTGTTCCCGTGAGACTGAGAGAGCGGTTATCAGCATCCCTTTGTTGGGCTAGGGAAGAGGGCCTGACACAAATCACCTGGATGAGGCCTTGGCTGCGGGGATGTAATCACATCAGAGGTAGACTTGGGGCCTGCAGAACGTTTCAGAACTCCTTCCGGAAAGCCTCAAACTTTTGGAAGTCAGAGCCTACCTGCTGAGGAGCGTTTGCCCCTGCAGAGAGTGTGCGTGTTGGGGAGATTAATACTTTTCGGACCCCAGGAGATCCATTCACAGGCCAGACACATCATCCTGCTGGGGCTTGCAGACAGGATTTGTTACCCATGCGCCTAACACAGACTTCTGAGGAAATCTCAGGGGCAAGGCAAAAGGCACACGTGCAAGATGTGTGGGCCAGGAGCTGATAATTCACCTTAATGGTGTCGGCCCCAGCTGCAGAAGACCTTTCGAAGGAGAAGCAAAGGGGGTTTGGAGGTGAGGGGCCAGGCATCTGGTCCAAGGTCTCTGCCAGTGTCCTTCAACCCCACCCTACAGCATCTTCTGGATTGGAGGGTGCGGGAACATGAGGTCCACCTGATGACATAGCCATAAGTGTGCCCCTAAAGGGCTCCTCTTTATTTATAGGACTTTTTTGGGTGGGCGGGGCTTTCCTTAAATTCACTATGTAGTAAGGCTGACCTTATACACCTGACCCTTCTTGTTCTGCATCCCAGGGCTGTTGTGTGCCACTACCATGGGCAGAATTACTACTGTGTTTTGTTGGAATATGCTATCCGCTTGCCGTAGAATTCAAACAATTCAGAGATATGTAAAGGGGAATTCATCCACACTTCAGCAGATCTAGGAAGACCAGAGGGGACTGTCTGGGGTCCTTTGGGTCTGTTTCTGTCAGTGGATGAATGGACTGCTGTTTGTGTAGTACTTGTTACTGCTCAATGAAGCAGGGTTATAATCCCCGTGATGATATCATCATCATCATCATCATCATCATCATCACCACCATCATCATTATTATATAGCATTGTATAATATTGCAATATATTATTATATTGCATTATATTATTATATGCATTAAACTTTTTATTTCATACATGAATATTTTGTCTTCACCACATGCTTGCAGTGCTCTCAGAGGCCTAAAGAGGGCGCCAGACACATGTGGGTGCTGAGACTAGAACTCAGGTCCTCTGCAAAAGCAGTAAGTATTCTTATCCTCCGAGCCATCTCTCCATCGGCCTTACTTTTAAATACCTTGCTTCTCATCAGAGTTTTCTCGCAGGAAGTAGAAGGACAAGAGCCAGGACGATGCCCTGTGTCGTTACGGCCTCCACCTTTGCTGACTCTGTGTGCTTGTGATCTTCTGGGCTTCACGGTTTAGAAATTTCATATTTCAGAAACGGTATACACAGGTGGAGAGAACTGCCTCCTGAGATCTCATAGCTTTCCACCAAATATCAGTAGTCTTTGTCCTGAGCCATCCCAGGACCTACACTGCACCTCAGTATTAGTCCTAACAAGTATTAGTTCAGTTTTTCTACTTTACTCTCTCAAGGCTCTCTCTACCATCTATCTTCCTCTATCTATCTATCTACCTATCTATCTATCATCTATCTATCTATCTATCTATCTATATATCTATCTATCTGTCTATTTATCTATCATCTGTTTATCTATCCTATCTATCCATCTATCTAAATATCTCTTCATCCATCCATCCATCCATCCATCCATCATCCATCCATCCATCCATCCATCCATCATCCATCCATCCATCCATCCATCCATCTGTTGAAGTTAGGCCCTGGTTCTTCCTCCCAGCCCCATGCTCACAGAAAGAAGACTTGGACTCAAAATGTACAAATACCTTGGCCACATAGCTAAGTTCTTCTCTGAGTAGTTAGAACTTAAACTATCCCATTTACTCTAGCCTACATTCTGCCACATGGCTGGTTACCTGTGCTCAGGTACATGCGTCCGGCTAGTCACAACTTCCCGATGAACTCCCACCTTCTCTTCTAGAATTCTTTCTCCTCTCCATCTCCCACCTTTTATTTCTTACCTAAGCCATGGGCCATAGGCTTTTTAATTGACAGGCGATACATCCATACAGTACACAAGATGTTCTTTCTACATCCACCTATCTACCTACTACCTATCTCCTATCTCCTATCTATCTATCTATCTATCTATCTATCTATCTATCTATCTACTTACCTATCTATGTACCTAACTATGAAGATCTATCAATAGTCTCTCTATATACTGGGATGGAACCCAGGGTCTTGCTAACACTAGTCAAACACTGTTCCACTGAACCTCATGCCCAACCCCCACCTTGCAAATTGTCTTAACCACACCTGCCTCCAAAACCCAGCATCCCCCATGCTAGCTCTCACAACCCTGTGTCTGCAGAAGTGTACAAGGGTTTGAGAGTAGCTGTGTTAACAGCAGCTGTCTCCGAGCCAAGGGAGGCCCCACATCTCCTGTATTGATCTGATTTCTGTTCGGAGTGCTGTTATCCGCTTTGATGAGGGTGACAGAACACCACTTTATAAGACTCCTCAGTGCTCCAGGCCAGAGCACGCAGACCTTCCACCCCGCCAATCTGACACTCCGACAACACCCTAGAAGTGTCCATCTCGACATCCCCTGGGTTTACCGTTCAAAACCTTATCTGTTCCCAGCACCTGTGGCTGGCAAGGAAGTCAGGGGAAGGGAAGGGAGGATGGAAGAGGGATTTGGCAGTTTCTTAAAGACAAGATGTCATGGCTGCAAAGATATTAATGAATGCCAAAATACATAGCCAGCTCTGTCCAGCACTTTTGAGTTCCCTTTCTAAACCTACAGCACTCTCTGTGTGCAAAGGGCCAGGAGGGTTGGACAAAGATGTTTAACCTCTCTCCTGCCCCACTTTAGATGCATTCTGATAATGCATCTAAAGCCATTATCAGAAAGGTGTGTGGATTTACCTAGAGGCACACTTGTTCTATAGGAGCTGAATCATCTGGTCAAAGCCATACCTTTGGCCCCTGTGAAAGAGTCCTCTGGCACAGACACTGCAGCTCCTGTCTCTTGACCAACATTAGCAAAATTGAGCATACAGCCCCACAAAGGCTAGGGAGGCCACAAACGTTCATTATTAGTTGAAAGCTATTAGCTTCACCCTCAGTCTGTGGGGGCTCAAAGTCGAAGTGTGAGGGTCCCAAGGCATACGGGCACATGGCTACTGCACAGGCTAACAGAAGCACCATGACCTTGGCTCTCAACTGCCACAGCAACCCAATAAGATGAGTTCTAAGGGAGACCCTGTCTTCTTAGAGTTGTCTATGAGACACGCCAAGATAGGAGACATCAACTCTTGTATCAGTTTGGCCAGATGTGTTCAGTTGCTCTGCAAACATCCATGTCCCAGGTTCCTCTCTGTTCCTAAGCCAGACAAATGGGCTTCATCTTCACTGTTGCGAGTCAGCCTCAAAGAAGAGGCCTCTGATAGCCGATAGCCGGAGACTAGATCATGTGGCCTCACTGTGCAGAGGATTCTGGGAGAATGGGGTGAAAGGAAAAATCAAAGGCTGGTGACATATCCTGTTGGCCTCTGTTGGGGTTACCATATTAAAACACCACACGCTGGGCAGCTGAAATAGACAAATGGGCCTCTTTCACAGTCCTGAGCCTGAAGAATCCAAGCTCAAGGTGTGAGTGGGTTGGGCCTCACCCAAGATATCTTTTCTTGAGTTCAGGTGTCAGATTTCTTGCTGTGTCCTCCTTCTGTGTGCCCACTTGGCTGGTGTCATATTCTGTGTTCATGTTTTTTTTTTTAATTAAAAATTAAAAACTGTGTGTGTGCTCCTGCGCGCACACGCACATGCACGCGTGTTGAGTGCACTACCCACTGTGCCCAGAGAAGGCCATTATCTCTTCAGCCCCCTCCACCTAATGTGGACATTGGCCACATTAGGTGGAGGTCGTGTTAATTATTCTTCTCATTGTTGTGACCAAATATCCAACAAGCAGTAACTTAAGGGAGAAAGGGCTCACAATTCAAGGGGAATCCAAGGGGACAGAGTCCATCTTGGCACAGAAGAAATGACAGTATGAGTGGTAGGTGGCTGCTTGGTTGTGTCCCCAGTCTGGAAACAGAGACAGACTTGAAGCCAAGCTATAAAAATCTCAAGGCACATCAACTCAAGTGGCTCACTTCTTCCAGTGAGGCTCCACCTTCTAAAAATTCCAGAGCCTTCCAACCTAGCATTGCTACGGCTAGTTAAATGAGAAAAGCGACACACACACACACACACACACACCTCCGCCGCCCCCCTCCTCCCGCCCCCGCCGTACTTGAGCACTTCAGTAGCCCAATCGGTGCTACTGTTTTGGGAGGTTTAGGAGGTGTGGCCTTGATGGAGGAAGTACGTCACGGGGGCGGGGCTTTGAGATTAAAAGCCTTCGAAGTAGAATAAGGTAAAAGACCAATTAATTGCTCGATGCCGATCTATTGATTTAGTTAGTAATTTAAATAAAGCACTACTTTTTCTACCTATTTGTCAAGCATGACTTCACTTGCTACCTGGAATAGAATGACCCCGGGGAAAGAGCCGAAAAATGGGTCATTGCCCTTCACAACCTGCTGACCGCCACATATGCTTCTGTAAAGTTCCGCTTGCTTACCCACCCCACCTCATGGTCTATAGAGTATAAAAGCAAAGTGTAAACTGGACCTGAGAGTGGAACCTTTTAGGAGCTGCCCTGGCTTTGTTCCCCGACTGCTGACATCTTCCTGTCACACACATCGGTTGCTGCGTGCTTACTCTGTAAAGATTCCCACAACACCCGCACCTCTGCCAGTTCATGACTGGCTTTTCATTGGTGTTTGAAGATATGTGCTCTCAGCTTTCTGCTCCTGCCACCACCACTGCCAGCTGCCACTCTTCCCCACCATGATGGAGTCTTATCCCTTCGGAAGTTTAAGTCCAACATAAACTCTTGCTTCTACAGATTGTTTTGCCAGCAGCGTTTTATCATAGCAATGAAAGAGGAGCTAATATAACCGCCAACAGGGGATTATGTGTCCAAACAGTGACCCTATGGGGATATCTCATAGTTTCTGCTAACATCCCTTCCCAGGGGGAAGCATAATCAATGTTTACTTCTTCTCCTAAGGTCCCAATATCAAACTGAGGCACTATTCTCCAAAATCCATTCAGGAACTGTGGCTGTTTGAATACGTATGTTCAGCACCCCCCCCCCCCCCCCCAGATTCCTGTATTTGAATGCTTGGCCATAGGGAGTGGCACTACTAGGAGGTGTGGCCCTGTTGGAGTAGGTGTGGGCTTGTTGGAGGAAGTGTGTCACTGTGGAGGCAGGCTTTGAGGTTATAAATGCCCAGTGTGAGACATGGGTTTCCTGCTGCCTGTGGATCAAGATGTAGAATTCTCAGCTCCTTCAACCCCACTTCTGCCTGCATACTACCATTCTTTCCACCGTGATGATAATGGACCGAACCTCTGAAACTATAAGCCAGTTCCAATTATATGTTTTCCTCTATAAGCATTGCTTTGGTCATGATGTCTCCCCACAGCAGTAAAACCCTAAGACAAGAATCAATGAATCTATTGAGTTTCCTTACAGAGTGTGGGTGAAGGGTTACTTATAGGAGTGTGGGTGCTCTTCCCTCAACAGGCTACATGTGGGAAGCCTTACCTAGTAGGGAGAGGAATTTTCCCTCTAGCCACATAGATGGGGCCACACACACTCTAGTCTTCCCTGGGCTATATCCAGTCCCTTCCTGAGACAGCCTAACATACAAGAGATGGTTGGGAACTCAAGTTTCATATTCCTCTCCATCCTCCCGTGAGGGGGACACAAACAGTCAGCAAGCCCAGCTGGGATGCCACAAAAAAGCACAGCTGAACTCCTGAAGATAATTGTCACTTGGCTCAGAGGACAGTTATTCACAGACCACAGGAACACCCTTGCTTTCTTGTAATCTTCTCTCTCAAAAGTTCCATCCCTAGACATACTCCATGACAGGAAGTTTGAGGTGGACAAAGCTGGCTACAAAAGTGTTCAAAATTTGGACACTGTAAAGAATTTTACAAATTCTTACAGGTAGGTAAGAATACAGGTGGAGCAGAGCAGAGCCCGGCCCTCTGAAATGGGAGTCCAGGCAAGTGCCCACCTTGCCCAGGTGGAGGGCATCATAGAAAATTAGCTCTGATCTTCCCTGCCTTTCCTCAGCTTATCCATGCAAGCTACGCTCCCAGATTCTCCATGACACAGAGTGTAGTCATACCTGGCCATCACACAAATTCCACAATGAACTTTGGTTTTTATAAAAAGCATAATGTCCTCTTCATGGGTTCCCTACGAAAGCCAAAGGCAGTTCACTGATGTTAATTGGATATAGGGGCAACTGTGGCTAGCTCTTAGAAAAATCACCACATCTCTTGCTCAATGAGTCATTTTCAGAACTAAAGAAAAAGAAATGTGGCCTGTGACTTGAGTATGAAAGCAGAAAACTGTTTTTTTTGTTTGTTTGTTTGTTTTTAAAAGTGGAAAAGTCTTTCTAAATTGATCAGAGTCAAGAGTTCGCAGTTTGTTTCCAGGGTGCCCTGAGTGAACCTTAATATTTTTCCTCCCCTTGGGGAGGGAGAGAGGGAGGGAGAGAGGGAGGGAGAGAGGGAGGGAGAGAGTGCAGATTGTGATCTTTTGCTGATACAAAACATTAGGAAGGAGTTGATTTCCTTAGAGGCTCTGGGTGAGCTCGACACAGGTGCTCAGATCCTCTCTGGGTTTTGTCAGTCTGCCCTGGTCTTTTACATACCTCAGGGTCACATCCCAATTCACCTCTCTTCATAGGAACAAAGGCATAAGGAGACCTTGCTGAGCGTGGTATCCAGACAGCATCCAACCTATGTTCTCAGGGCCCAGTGCTGGCCTCTCAAATCCAGCCTCAACAGAACAAGGAAGAATAAGGGAGGGCTTCTTCACCATAGAAGTTAGCAACGAGACCAGAAACTCTACTTTCCCACGAGCAGATTTAGCAGCGTGTGATCTGGTGAAGTGTTTTGCTTCCGCCAAATTAAAAAAAAAAAAAAAAAAATCTCAATGATGTTTTAGGCCAGGCATCATCACCAATTGCCAGAGGAAGGAATGGGGTCAGGAATGGCGTTGCCCACTGTCACTCATAAGTACCTGAGCTAGCCAAGCTTTAGTCTCAAATGTATACTGTCATGATTTTAGAACAGTTTGATCGCCCAAGAAGAAAGAGACATGGTTGTCACTTCTGCAGTCCCTGCTCTCACCCACATTAAGCAATGATGACTTCTTGTCCTAGCTAGCTTCAGCTGTCAACTTAACATGTCCTAGAGTCATTTGAGAAGAGAGTCTCAGTTGAGGGATTGTCCAGGTCAAATTCACCTGTGTGCATGTCTGTCCGGGGTTGTGTGTGTGTGTGTGTGTGGGATTGTCTTGATTGACTTAGAAGGCCCTGGCCCACTGTGGGCAGCACCATTCCCTGGGCAGGTGGTCCTGTGCTATATTAAGAAAGCCAGCAAGCAGAGTCTTCCATGGTTTCTACTTAGTGAGTTCCTTGGTCAGCAAGCACACCTGCCTTCAAGTTTCTGCCCCAACTTGTCTTAATAATGGACTATATAATCTGAGTGTGGAAGAAGAGACTCAACCCCTGCAGGTCACCCTCAAGTATTCACCCTACTGGATTTTTCAGTGTTGAGATTGAAAGTGTATGTCACACCCAGCCTACATATGAGGTTTTTTTTTTGTGTGTGTGCGCTCCTGGTCCCGGTTCTTCAGGGTAACTATAACTAGTTGTGGAAACGGTGCTGGGCTACAAGCCAGGGTTACCTGTCTGGAATGCCAATAACCAAAAGCAGTCAGCAAAGTAAATCTATCTAGCATCCGAAAAGCAGTCATGGTGACCAGTCTCCTACATTTCTCCATCACTTCTAAGACTCCAGTGACATGTGACCCACCTCTGGCCAGGTTTGACCTTGATTCCCCTAGAGCACGGCAGTTGTGGTTTCTGCAGCCACATCTGTGATGTCTTCAGGAACATGGTCTCTCTGGTTCCCCGAATCCCTCTGTTTCTCACTCTGCTGGCCCTGTCTCTGTTTTACCCCTGAGGCTCTCACTGTCCAGATGTAGTCCATGATCCATGCACTTCAATATCACCAGGGAGCTGATCAGAAAGGCAGAGTCTTTAAGCCTCGGCTTCCCTGATGCTTCATCTGACTTCCACCGGAGCCACCAGTGACAGCTGTGCACAGACGGATACAGATGGATACAAACAGATACAGAGGAGCCAGTGCAAGTGTCTGACTCCCAAGACAGAGATGTGTTAAGAACAGAGAATGGGGAGTTCGCACACAAAGGTCACATGTAGGCTGGGTGCAGTTTCCCCCTCATGTGGCCTCTGTCTGAAAAGCTTCTATGCTACTGCATGCAGTCTCTGTATCCTATCTTCCCCGCCATGATGGACGGAACCCCAGAAGCCATGAACCAAAATGAATACTCCCCAAATTGCTTCTGTCAGGTATTTTGGTGCAGTTGTGGGAGATGTAACCGACGGAGGTAGGTAGAAGGCTCTGGGCTCGTCCTTGCGCGTTCCATAGCAATAGCTGTGAACAGTGGGGACCATTCCTGCTGGAGTCTCAGCTAACAGAGTCCTTGCTAAGAAAGTCCTGCTGAGTATTCTACCTGGCTAAACATTGCCCTGCCTCTAGTTCAGGTCCACCCAGAGCCTCAGTCTGCAGCCCTATTTGGAATTTGGGGCAATGTAGATATAATTAGTGAACACGATAAATCCTGATGGATTAAGGGAAGCCCTAGACCCTCGGAATCTCATGTCTCTTGTTATTTATGATGTTATTTATGTCTCTTTATGATGACATCATTGCCATAGTTTGGGTTTCACCCCTTTATGTCTTTGCTTTGTTATGTCTGGACACACCCAGTGTCCCCCCCTACACCCTCACCATTGGTGCAGTGGCCCCCTCTCTTCATGGCTGAAGGGAATCGCAGCCAGCCACAGAGCTCTCTTCAGTGTCCCTATGGTTTCCAGAACCTTCCAGAACATTCAAAAGTCAGTAGAATTAATAGAAGGGAAATCTTGACCCTAAGCTTAACCTGGTTAAAAAAAAATCAGTGAAATTTTACTGTTAGGTAATTTCCTTCTGCCTAGTGACTTTTTTTTTTTTTTTTGGACAGGGGAATAAAAAAAAGTTTTTTGGATAAAACATTTTGGTTGGTAGAAAATAAATTGGAAAAAAAATGCCATAAAGTGTCTCATTCTCTGAAGCGTATAATCTAAGGTTTTTCCCCAAAGTAAAGTGGTGTTGGGAGAAATTGGCCTCTGTCTCTGTCGTCTTCAAGTCTCTCTTGACACAGATTTTCCAGTTAGCCTGTCTTCCTGTAAGCAGAATTCAGCTATCAGAGTCAAGTTTCCCAGGTTCCCTTAAGTTTTCACTGTCCGGAAGTAACTAAGAAGCCTCTTGTGCAAATCCGTTGGAAACTCAGCACAGCATCCTCAAACTCAACACAGGATGGCTGTCGCCAAATGGCTGGGCACTGTGAAACCTGGGGCAAACATGTCCCCTTTACAAGCTGGCATGCAGGTGCCATCTGGCCTGTTCTCTTACAGCGGTGTCTTCCAGTGTTGCGCAGGGAGGGAAAAATGAATGGTGTGTGTGACCCAGCTGTTTCTAGAATACACAGAAAATTCATCTTTGTAGTCCCATTGTGTTTATTTATGTTTTGGTTCAGCATGTCCTGGCCATATCCCTTTCTATCCATCTTCATGCCCATACTTCCCTCTGCATTTTATGTGGTCCCTATCTCAGATGCACCTAGAGGCTCAGGCTAAATGGTGTTCCCCTGAGTGGCCTTCATTGACCTTTTTAAACCTTTATTTAATTTATGTATATGAGTACACTGTAGTTGTCTTCAGACATGCCAGAAGAGGGCATCAGATCCCATTACAGATGGTTGTGAGCCACCATGTGGTTGCTGGGAATTGAACTCAGGACCTTTGGAAGAGCAGTCAGTGCTCTTAACTGCTGAGCCATCTCTCCAGAAAAATATGGAACGCTTCACGAATTTGCGTGTCATCCTTGCGCAGGGGCCATGCTAATCTTCTCTGGATCGTTCCAATTTTGGTATATGTGCTGCCAAAGTGAGCACACATTAACCTTCTTGATTGGCTCTCAGTGTCATTAAAGCTTCACTGAGTTTTAATAATAAATAATAAAGTTTATAAATATATAAATATTTAAATATTAATATAAATAAATTTAAAATAATAAAATCTATTTGTTTTATTTACTTATGAGTACACTGTAGCTGTCTTCAGACACACCAGAAGAGGGCATCAGATCCCATTACAGATGGTTGTGAGCCACCATGTGGTTGCTGGGAATTGAACTCAGGACCTCTGGAAGAGCAGCCAGTGCTCCTAACTGCTGAGCCATCTCTCCAGCCCCTCGACCTTTTAAAAAAATTAATCTTAACACATCCTTTGAAAATTTCAGTCATGTATACACCTATCTTGATCACGTTCACCCTTTACTCTGCACTTCAACTCTTCCCAGGATCACCCATAATACTTCCTCTCTAATTTTATGCCTTCTGTTTGTATTTGTTTATTTAACCCAGAGAGTCAATTACTGCTGCCCATATGCTCATGGGTATAGGGTCATCCACTGGAACACAGGGAACCTACGAGTGGTCATACTCCAAAAGAAAAGTGACCCTGCCCCCAGAAGCAATCAACTGTCAACATCTCCTCAGCTAGGGACATGGCCCCAGGAACCCCTTTCCCTACCATGCTGTTTTTTTTTTTTTTTTTTTAAAACTGGTTTGATCTTGTATAGGTGACCAGAGCTGCTGTGTGCTCACGTGTGCAACAGCTACATCATGTCTACTGGACAGCTTCCTCCCAATCCTCTATATTTTTTATATTCTTTCTGCCTACTCTTCCTTCGTGTTCCTGAGCCTTGGGGGAGGGGCTGCTATGAATATCTCGCCTATGGCTAAGCACTCACAATCTCATACTCTCAGTGCTTTGAGCAGAACTGTGTCTCCGCCTTAACCACCCCACACTGCAGTAAGAAGCTTTTCTTTGCAAAGCTGGGAGCAGCACAAATTTAAGGGCGCAGACATAACCATATAGAAGGAAGTTTGATAACACGAACGTTTAGAAAATCGTCATCAGTACGTCTTCCCGTGAGGACTGATGCCTTCCGAAGCCATGGGTTTTGACCACCTTTACAGTGACAGATGTGAATTACCTCCTGTGGAGCAGGCCTCCATCCAGTCAAGAGAGTGTTTGGTAACCCCATTCACAATCTCGTCATGATTGTACCAGAGGCTCATGTTGCCCAGCAGTTCCGTATTATAGCAGCCAAGGAGAAGACCTTTGATGACCCTTCTCCCTCAGCAGCCTGCCTAACACCTTCTGGTACTATGAGAACCTGGTATGTTGGTGTCTGTTTGTAACTGCAGGCTTGGGTGTGTGCATGTGTCTGGTGGGAGGGTTGGTACAAGTTTGAGGTCAGTCTGGGCTACATATTGAGTTCCAGTCTAAGCTGGACCACAGATAAGACTTGGTCTCACAGTGTTTCTACTAAGCAATGTTTATGGGCTCCTTTAAATTTTAAAAATAAGCTGAGGCTCTTGTTTATAACAATTAGCTCTGAGAATTCAAATGCACACAAACTTATGTCTGAAACTAAAGATGAAAAAAAAAAGACACCCTCTTCTGATAAGGTATGCCACTCGTTTCTCTTTCTGAAAGGAGCGGGAGGTTTTTCGGTCTCCTTTTTATATCTTTGGCTTTTCTTTGTCTCCCAAATGCCTTGTAGTGGACCTGAATTTCTTTTCTATAGCTCCAATTCCATTTTTGACCCAAGATAATATATGTAAAGCTTGCATTCACATGGTAATTAAGACCATCCTTTTTGGATACTGAATCCTCGTTCTGTCACATTCTAGCTGTGACCTTACAGAGGATGCTTTGAGCTGGACTCCTTGTCATAATAGGGTCCACACCTCTGTGCTGGGTCCATAACTGGACAAGATTTAACACAGGTCTTGGTATAGAATAAAATCCCACTGGACAGAGTCTCATTACTTCTGTAGTGAATACTGGTGTTAATAGACATACGGAGGTTTCCATGATAACTTGAGAAGTATTCTTTTACTTTATTTTGACTGTCTCGTGTGTGTGTGTGTGTGTGTGTGTGTGTGTGTGTGTGTGTGTGTGTGTGTTGAGGCCTGAAGACAACACTGAGTGCTGTTCTTCAGGAACTGTCCACATTTTCTTCTGAGGCAGAATCTCCTTCCCCTGGCTTCCAGTTTGCCTTCATGCCTGGCTTTTTCTGCAGGGGAAACAAACGCAGGTTCTCATGTTTGTCTGGCAAGTGCTCTTAACCGACTGAGTTGTCACCCCCCACCCCCTAAGCCCAGCTCATTTCTGAAAGACCATGAAAGACTCTGTCAAGGAGTAAGAGGTGACACTGGAGAAGCTGTATGGCTCACACCTGCCAACAGTTCTCCACTTCCAGCTTTGACTGACAGTCCCCTAACCCCACTCATTACTTTATCCCTTGTAAGCAAAAGTACAGCCAGTCAGCTGGTGCTAAGTAGATTGTTGGTCCAGCAACCTCTGGACAAGGTACTCCTGATAGGTTTCATGACTAGAACCAGATGAAAAAAAAAGTTAGCTTCTATAGGCTCCCATCTGCATAAAGAGAGATGTGTTTGAAAGATGAGCTGATGCACAGGCCCTTCAGATAAGTTAAGTGTCCTGTGCTTGCACACAGTGATGATCTGAGTTCACCCCAAGAGGGAGAGGTTGGGCAGAGCTGGCACTCAGAGGGAAGGAGGTGACTCCTTGAGGGCAGATCTGATTGACTGAGGGTCTGACAACAGAAACCATTACTGTCTAAGTAAGGTCATATTTGAGTCTTAAGTTTGCATTATGAGAGGTGTTTGGATATGGCGAAAGATCCCAATGACTGAAATAAACCGAGAAAAGTTGATCTCTTTGTATTTTTTTTTCATGAGTGTGTATGTGTGTGGAGCACATGGGTGTGCGCTTGTTTGCATGTATGTGGAGATGGGATGATGCCAGGAATCATCCTCCCCTACTCTTTCACCTTATTCAAAGAGGTAGGGTCTCTCAATCAAACCCAGAGCTTACTGATATGGCATGTCTCCATAGCCAGCTTGCTCTAATGAATTATGTGTCTCTGCCCACCACCCAGCATTTACATGGGCTCTGGGGATCTGAACTCTGATCCTTAGCCTTGTACAGCAAGCGTTTTAGCCACTGAGCTATCTCTCTAGAACGTCTAGACTGACAGTTGCCACTGACCTCAGTTTCCTTTTATTTGTTCCTGGGATATGGATTGCCATTGGTGAGTATTGATAACCCATCAGACTTTAGAGTCACCTAGGGGATAAATCTCTGGGCGTCTGTGAATTTCTAGACTGGGTTAACTGAGGAGGGAAGACTCACCCTGAGTGTGGGCAGCACTGTCTCACGTGCTAGGGTCCTGGACTGAATAAAAATGAGACAATGACCTGAGTGCCAGCACCCTTCTCTCTCTGCTTCCTGACTGCGGATGTGACCAGCTGCCTCAAGCTGCCCTGCTGTGACCCTGAGTGGATAGGTGATCAAAACTGTCCATCATCAGAATAACTCTGGATCTGCCCAGAGTTGAAGCAAGGGGGAGGGGCAAGTGTGTTGTTTCTTCTTTAAAAGGTGAGTTCTTCGGCAGGCTTGCGCCTGTCAGGATTGGAAGACAGGAAGTAGATAAAGGAAGAAAGTCCCGGGAGACACTGACGTGTGAAGCATGGCAAGCGTTTTAATGACAACCGCCACCGCAGGTATAAATAAATAGCTTTTCTTAAAATCTATTGTAAATGCTACAAATATATGTGTCGAAGGTCCAACCAAGGTCACTAGGCTTCTGAGACCTTTTCTCAGTTACTAATTTTAGTAATAGAAAGAAAGAAAGAAAAAAAAAAAAAACCCAACGGCCATCCCCTGGTCTCTCTGTGAATGCTGCTCTGTGGAGGGTCACAGTACCCGATGTCCTTTCCCTTAGCTGATGGATGGAGAGTGCCAGGCTCTGGACATCCTAGTTCATTTGCTCCCTTCTGCTTTTCGAGCGAACACTCGGTTTTGAGTGATTATGATACTGCAGTGTGCTGTTACACAGCCGTACTGTTCAGAGCCACAGTTTGATTGACAAATCTAACATAGATTTTTTCTTTTAAATAAAAAACCATTTTGAGTTTATACTGGTTCGCCCTGCCCAATAATAAAATCAGATAACTCAACCCTGTCCCCCCCCCCATATGTCTTTTCTGTTTGTTCAGTTCAGTGTTGGCTGTATCTTGTGGTAGACATGGACCAGCTGCCTGACTCTGCACACCCTGTGCTGATGGACTTCACTAACGGCTCTCCACATAGAGGCAACCCTACGCCCACACTGATGGAGACACCGATTGAGTCTCTGACTCCATAGGGAGTGGCCAGGTGTCACAGGCTGGTGTCACAGGCTGCATTCTGGTCTCTTGGCCATAGCCTATTCAGACAGCTGTGAACACTATTCCACTCACTGGCCTGACCCGGCTGATGATAGATTGTGGGGTGTGGAAGGAACTGTGCACTTACTGTATTGTTAACAACAACAACAATGAAAACCCAAAAAGAATTTCAAACAAGCCAGAAAATCTTAACAAAGCAGGGGATATATAATATAAAAACAGGTTAATGTTACAACGTAAAGACTGGACTCATTAATGGTATTCCTAAAAAGAGGGGAAAAGAAAACCCTAATGAATAGAAATATAATTTACATTTCGTTTAGGAAAATATACCACTTGGTCCTCAGAAATAAACATGACATTAAATCAGATGGAAGCCTAGGACCCTAGAAGGAAACACAGAAGCAAAAAGAGATATGGAGTCAAATGCAAAATTCTCATCCTTTCTAAGAGGTGACCAGTGTTCGGATGTGCCTCTCCTTGGGCAGAAGGCTGACAGACCCGCGACTGTCCTCAGAAATGTAAAGGTTGAATTAAAATGGAGGCCTTCTCTTAGCAAGCCCTATTTTTACATTTTGTTCCTTTATTAGAAATATAAACCGACAGTCATTTGTGTGTTTTTTTTATTTGTCTTTTTTTTTTGTCTTTTTTTAAACAAATATTTTTGGTAGCTTGTCTGCAGTATATTTTGATTCGTAAAATAACGCTCTCATGTGTGAGCGGTTCTCTCTCTCGGATCCACTCTGCCTCCCTGAGGAGTCAGAGACTCAAACTTCTGAAAACCTGCCATCCTTAGCTGCTAAAAAAAAAAATGCTTTAGTATAAAACACCCCTTCCCAGCTTCTAACCTGCTACCTGGTATTTAGTGGGCCCCAGCTTTCCTCATCATCCAGTCCACTGAGAGCTCCTTCCGGTCAGCTACTCTGCTGAGGGAGGGAGGAAAGGAGGCTACCGTCCCAAGTTGGTGAGGAGGCCAGAGCACTACACGCTGTCTTGGAATTTCTCCAGGTAGGTTCTGAGTTCCTTGGGTGCACCCACATCCAGGTCTTGACAAACCCACTTGATGTCATCTTCCCCACTGAGGATGGAGTTCACCGTGGGGCAGCTGTCCTCAGGTGGGATGGTGAACGTGGCAAACTTAACCTTCTTCATCTTGGAGGTGGGTGAGTTTGCAGGTTCCTGCCTGGGCTCCCTGGTCTGCCGGCCCCCGGAGCCTGGTGGCCTGTGGACCTGACTCTGCATGTGCTTTTGGGAGCCACCGTTGAGAAGCAAGTGGTTGTTCTCCTCACAACCTCCCAGCCCTCGGTCTATGATGGTCGTGTGCTCGTCCTGGGGTGGGGACAAGTCCCCAATGTTCTCCAAGAGCTCTGCCTCATTGCCCAGCCAGACCCAGTCATGAGAGTGGGTCATGGATGCCTGGCCTTCCAGAGGCACCTGTTTGTGCCGGTACTTGAAAGCAAAGGTGGCACAGTTAATGAGAAAGACAAGGATGGCCAGACAGAAGACACCCAGGAGGGCATACATCCCAATCTCTAGGTCACTCAGGCCATGGGCTGTCTGCATCAGACCATTCTCCTCCAGGGTGCCCCCAGCCTTGGCCTTGGGGAGGTCCACATGGGCTGGGAAGTTGGTGAAGTCAATGGGGATGCTGTGTAGCCTGGCCCCATCCCGCCTGCCACTCTTCCCCACATTGTTATCTAGCAGGGTCTTGGTAGTGGTGGTGGCACTCAGCAGGGCCCCTTCCTCACGATCCCCGGGAAAGTTGCCATGATATAGTTCATCCTGGCCTGGGCGTTCCAGGTCCGGAATCTTCTGCCGACGATCACTGGCATGGTTCTTGATCTCCTCCTCATCCTTATCTCCAGTCTGGCTGGAGTCAGCATCATCCCATCCAAACTTGACCCCCACGTGGCCAATGCCAACAGCCAGCACGCTCTTACGCTTGGATTTCTGACAGGCCTCAGCGATGGACATATCGACCCGGAGCAGTGCGCCCTGGCCTTCTCCTTCAGCTATCACAGTGGGCCACCAAGGCGAGAGGGGTTGTGGGATGGACACAACAGCCTCATCCAAAGAGATGGCAGTCAAGGAGAAGTCCTTGGTGTCATAGATGTCCAGGGGTGTCACTGAGCCATCACTGAACTGGAGCCATGTGCTGATTATAGCTTCCTGCAGGGAGAGAGATCATGAGAACCACTTGGGGGGGGCACCTTATCTCCAGGAACCCCTCCTAAAACACCACCAAAGCAACAGGAAGGGTGACGTGAAGTCTCGATCTAGTATCACCATACTGGAGTACCAAATAGGCTTTCTGTCAGTCCAGAAGATACTGTAACACAGCTCCAGCATAAGCCGTATGCTGGAGTTCATCTAGCTAGCACGTTCATCTATCCAGTCCTGGGTCCACTTTTTGTTATCTGCCAATCACTTATTTCTGGGCTCTATTAGCCTCATAGGCCGATGGGAGCTTGTAGAGGTAGGAAATAGAGGCAGGAAATTACGTCAGAGCCAAAGACCTAAAACTGGAAACTATAGGTTGGGAATGTGTAGCAGTCGGTAATGAGTTGGCCTACAGTACATGAAGCCCGGGGTTTGACTCCTTGCACTGCATAGACTAGGATTGGTGGACGCCTTTGACTTCAGCACTTGGGAGGGAGTTGGAGGCAGGAATATCAGTAGCTCAAGGTCATCCTGTGGTTTTGAAACAAGAAACCTTCTTGTTTATCATGTGATGGCTAATCTTGGTTGTCAACTTGATGGCATCTAGAATCAACTGAAACCTTTGTTGCTGCAATCCCTTGGGAGGGATTCTCTCTCTCTCTCTCTCTCTCTCTCTCTCTCTCTCTCTCTCTCAAAGATTTATTTACTTATTTTATGTATGTGAGTACACTGTTGTCGCTGTCTTTAGACACTCCAGAAGAGGCATCGGACCCTATTACAGATGGTTGTGAGCCACCATGTGGTTGCTGGGAATTGAACTCAGGACCTGTGGAAGAGCAGTCAATGCTCTTAACCACTGAGCCATATCTCCTCCCACAATAGGGATTTTCTTAATCAGATTATTTAAAGCAGGGAGCCCCACTTTAAACCTGGGCCACACCTCTAGTGGTAGCACAAGTAAAAAGACACAGAGAAAAGATGCTTTGCTTTTTGCCTGCTTGCCCCCACTCTTGCTGGCAAGTGCATCTATGCTGCAGCTGGTATTAAATCCAAAGTCTTCAGGATTGCAGCATGGCCTGAAGACCAACAGCCCTCTTGGAATCATCCAGAACTCCTGAGCCAGATTGAGGTAGCTGAGACATCCAAACTCACACACTAAACAACTTTCCATCATGAGACAGCCATTGTCGAACTACCTGGAGCACAACCAGTAAGTCAAGCTAATAGACCCCCTGTCAATGTAGGTATTCATCCTTCCAGTTGTGTTTTTCTGGAGAATCCTAACTCAGTGCCCTGTCCCACCCTATGCTTCCCCAGGGTCTTATCTGTATCTTTTTGCTTTGTGGGGGAAAAAGGAAAACAAGAATATTTTCCCTTTGTATGACCCCGATGCACATGGCACACTCTTCGAAGGGCTGTCAGGTAGACAGCAGTGACATTTGGTGGCTCAGCTCAGCTGCGTCAGACTAAGAAAGCTCAGGCCAGTGTCAGGGACCGAGTCACTAAAAAGACTTGTGATTGTTCAGTCTAAACAGCCACATGATCCCTCCCATTATAGAGAGCAGAGAAGGGAGTTTAAAAGTTCTTGGACAAGAAATGTCCTAGACCTATCTTCTTAAGCCTGCTGGATAGCCCAGGGACAATACAGTGCAACGGTGGACACAGATCCATGTAGCTGGGATGCTCTAGGGCATCTCCTGCTGGAGCATTCACCTTCAGCACCATGGACAGAACCACAATGTCTGCCAACAAAACCCTGGAACTTTTGAGATTCTAAAAGGGGAAACACAAACAGAGCATGCATGCCTATTAGGCGTCAGCTGATATTCAGAGGATGCTTCTCTTGCAAGTTTAACTAGAGAGTCCCTCAGCTGTCAGGTTAGCAAGAAGTTAGTAGAGCCCTGCTGTGCTGGAGACCCAGGGATCAGCTACTGTCAAAGTCCCCATGGCTGGCTGCACCCAGACCACCAGACCAGTCCTGATTGTGGGAGCTTTTCGGGTTGCTCATTGGTCACACCTGTCTTAGACTCTATTGGTGCAGCAAGAGGTCCGGGGAGCGGGAGCCTCTACACTGGCGGGAATAAGAAACCGGCACTCAGATCTGGTCTGGTGGGGGCACTGCCAGTGTGCCACAGGGAGTGTGCCACGATAAAGGAAAGCAAGAAAACAGACTCAAAACTGCATCATCAAACACATCAAGTCACATGGAGATCCTTAGGAGCAGAGCGAGGTAAGGCAACTGCTGCTGTACAAGACTCCCCTGATAAAAACAAAACTCCATCTGTAGGTGGATGGCAGGTGTCACAAGAGGCGTGTTAAAAATACACAAAGGAGGTCTGTGGGATGGCTCAGTAGATAAAAGCACTGGCTCTGCAAGCCTGGAGACACGAGTTCAATCTCAAAAACCTGTGTCAACATGAAAGAAGAGAGAACAGACTCCTTAAGTTTGTCCTCTAATCTCCACATGTGCACTGTGAAACACACACACACACACACACACACACACACACACACACATGCACACACATACCTGCTGCTGCTATTACTACTACTATTAATAGAAAATAAAAATTTACTATTAATAAGATGATCAGGCTAATACTGGAGATGTGGGAACAACTGGAAAACAATGAATTAAAATAAACGAGAAAAAAAAGATCACTAAAGAAATAAAATGGCAAAGAAGAAATAAAAGCTGAAACTACTAAGAGAGCAGAGGTGAGTGGGGGAAGGGCAAGATTGTGTGGGGGATTTTACAGGAATTATAGGAATGAAAAACTGAGCAGGGTGTGTTGGCACAAGCCTACAGTCTTGGGACTTGGGAAGTACAGGCATGAGGATTAAGAGTTGGATGCCAAAGCCGGGCGGTGGTGGCACACGCCTTTAATCCCAGCACTTGGGAGGCAGAGGCAGGTGGATTTCTGAGTTCGAGGCCAGCCTGGTCTACAGAGTGAGTTCCAGGACAGCCAGGGCTATACAGAGAAACCCTGTCTCGAAAACAACAACAACAACAACAACAACAACAACAACAACAACAACAACAACAACAAAAAGAGTTGGATGCCAGTTTCAGCTACATAGCAGGTTGGAGGACAGCCTGGGCTACATGAGACTCCTTCCCAAAGAAAAAAAGGAGAGGGGGTGGGGACAGGTGAGTGAACCACTTGAGATGCTTTATGCAACAGACAAGACATGTCTGAGGAGAGAGTTGACTCACCAGCCAACACAGCCAATGTGTTTACTAGAATTGGGAAGAAACAGAAGAAAAGGCAGGCAGAGATAAATAAAGGTGAGCAAGAATTGTCGATAGCCCAGCTACAAGTATTAGGAGGAATCTGGAATGAGGAAGGCAATGTTCTGGAACATTCTAGGCAATGGTGACCTTGAACTCCACCATGAAGTCAAAGGCAGAGACTTTGGAATGGTGCTGTTTGGCCACCTGGATCTGGCTGTACCTGAAGGCATGAATGCCTGCCCACAGGCTGCTCCATTCTGTTTAGGTCATTTGAGGCCTAGACGCTGCTACTTGAGGTAGAAAGCCCAGAGCAAAGTTCTGTAGAACAAAGGGGACTGCATCCAATGTCCTCCTACCCCTTTTAAAGCACCAGGACCATTTTTATTTGAGTTTGGGAGACAAATAACAGGGCAAGCAAGTTGTAAATCTTGGCAGCTGCCAGGAGGGGGCAGGAGGAGGAGAAGGAGGAGGAGGAGAGAATAACTCATGACTTTTGAGTTAGGGTTAGCAATGGAGGTCTGCAAGGAGCTATGTGTGGGGAGTGGACTTTCAGAAACAATTGAGAAAGCTCAGAGCGTAAGGCTGGGCACGTTTAAAATTTTGTCCAAAGATGAGGAGAAAGAAAAAAAAGAAGAGTAAAGAAGAATAGTTATTCTTTTGAGTTAGTCTGCACCAACTCAAAATCTCATGTTGGCGTGGAGCACCTTGCCAATCAGCAGCCATGAGCTTAGCTTCCCACGATCAAATTTGCACGCACTTTATTCATCTTAGCTCAAAGGCATCCTCCGGCTTTGGAACCTGAGTTCTTGCCTGAAGCCAGAAATGCCAAGAAATTAACACTCACCAGGGCAGTCCTGGATAAACGATACTGTTTATGGTGGTGTTATACTGATCCCAGCTCCTTTGTCCACTTGAGTGTGGTACATTCCTGTTATTTCCTCAGCTGGCATGGTCTCTCCAAGAGCCTCGGTGGGTAAACTTGCCTTCATTGGTAGCTGATCTAGTGACACAGCTGTGGGACCCGCCTACCCTTCCTTGCACTCTGTCTGCTTTGCCTGCCGAGGAGCCTTCACCTTTCATATAAGTAAGGGAATCCTTGTGGAGGCTCAGCTTGTGGGGAAGCGGATATCTACAGAATGTGGCCCCATGCCTTTAGTTTCTGTTCTTGGAGCTCCATCTGTGGTACCCACCATGCCTCCTTCTCACACTTACACCACCCACCAGAATTCCAGGCAACCCATCTCCCCTTCCCCCTTTCCATCCAAGCTTAAAAAACAAGTGATACTCATATTCTTCCGGATTTTCAAAAAGGAACCTATTAATGACACATGCCGAAGTGTCAGCCTTTAATTTCTTAGGGCTGAGATGAAAATGCCATATGCTGTGGTTTGCTCATCTTAAATTAATTTTTCTCCATCCACACCTGGATGGAGAAGGAAGTTAACATAACCCAAGCCCCTCTCTAAGGACAGACAGTTGGATGGACACTCGTAGCTGGTCAGAGCTATTTCCATCAGCCCTGCCTTGTGACTGAGATCTGGTCCTTCAATTGTCTCATTACACTGAGGTGGAAACTGCATCAGGGAATCCAACACACCTCTCCCAAGACGACAAATGCCAAGTGACTTCAAATAACACATAGCCGCTAGTGATTTAGACCCTGCTTCTTAGAGCCATGCCTGCAAATAGACGATGCTCTATCCAGCGAGTCTCCTGCATGTGAGCTAGGCATCCAATTACTGCTGGTTGATGAAGACAGATGGGTCATGCTGGATGTGGGTGGTGGCTTTGTCCCATTTCCTAGTGCAGTGGTTCTCAACCTTCCTGATGCTGCAACCCTTTAATATAGTTCCTCATGTGGTGGTGACCCCCAACCATAAAATTTCATTGCTACGTCATAATTACAATGTTGCTACTGTCATGAATCATAATGTAAATATCTGATATGCAGGATATCTGATAAGTGACCCTCCCCCCAAAAGGGGTCCCAACCCCCACATTGAGAACCACTGTCTTTAAAGCTGTGATGCCTCTGTCCACTCTAATCTATGGCCTATTCTTAGCAAAGAGCTTCTAGCTTTTGACTTTTCCCTCCGTTCCTTTGACTCTCATCTTTTCTCTTTTCGTGCATATATGGATGTATGTAGGTCAGAGGTTAATACTGGGAATCTTCCTTAGTTGTTGTCCACCATAGATTTTGATACAGGGTCTCACTGAACCTGAAGCTTGCAGGGTCAGATAGGTTCACTGGCCAACAAGCCCCTGGGGTCCTCCTGCCTTTCACCTTCTGATAGCTGGGATGAGAAGCGTGTACCATTATGCCTGGCTCTTTATACTGAATCTGGAGATTCGAACTCAGGCGCTCACGCTTGCATAGCAAGAGCTTTAATGACCAAGCCCCTCCCCCTCCCTCATCTTTTATTCTCTCTTTTACAAACCAGTACACACTTTGTCAATTCCTGTCCTCAGGGAAGGCAGGCAGAGGAGCTGGCCCCGTTGACTGGATGTGGCTGGAATATACACCCAGCCTATATTGCCGAGGCTTAGAATCAAAGGCAGCAACTGTCTACTGTGCTAGGCAGACTGGCTTTTCAAAGACATACTCAACAGGGGTTCCAGGAGCCAGGCGCAGGGGCAGGGATGCCCTTCTCATCTGTCCCACATGGTGCCCTTGCCTATGGGACAGGGATGGCTTCCTGGGCTACCTATCAGGGGGCTGGTAATAGAATTACAACCTCCCTTAGGGTCCGTGGTTCCTGCTGCTAGTGTTAGAAGAGGGTGTCAGAGCCTGGGGCAGACTCTATGTTGTGTGTGAGAGAGGTGGGGAAGTGGGGGAATGAGGAACTGATAGCCACAAGGACCTGAGAAAGGCACGTGGACAATTACAATAGCTGACCAAGAGATGGGGACCTCATTCATCCGCAGTGAGGAACTTGCTTCCATCAGCAAGACCTCTGGAAATAGATCCTTCCCTGGATGAGAAATCAGCATTGTGACACCTTGAGTGCTGGGCCCAGCTGAGTTTCCACAAGATGGGGAGGGGGGTAGTATTGCAGTAAGCTGTTAAGCAGTCATGGTTGTTACACAGCAGTAGCTAGCTGATACACTGCTGTGTGCTGAGTACCATCCCAGAGTCCTTCCTGGAGCCCACAGCTGGGAGGAGGTGGCCATGTAGATGTCATACAGGCCAAGTCATCCGTTTGCACCACTAACTCTGCCACGTAGACACGGGAATAGAAGCTTGTGTCTGTCAGTGGTGAAACCCTACATGGCATTCTGGTCCTCCCTAGAAGCGGAAGCACTTAGCTAACCTCCCTGGCTTTGCTCTGTCTGCTCCCAATGGCCACTGTGTTCTGGCTCAGTAGTATGTCCACTTCCACAGATACTGTTTTGTTCCTATTGTGTTATGTGAAGGACTGTAGCCTCCACTGCTCCCTGTCCCAGCCATGGCAGGCCAACCTTCTGGCACACCTTGTCCACAATGGGGGTTAACTGTAGCTTCACCGCAGCCTGCCAACTTCTCCTGGTTGTGTCTCACCCACAGGAACCAGGTCTGAAGCCATGTGCCTGAGTAAACATGGAGCCAGCCCTGTGGGAGTCCTGATGTCCCCACTGCTTCTGGTCTAACAGTGATGGACAGTGACTGTCACTCATGGAGGGAATGGTGACAGAGACATTCCTCGTAGTACATGATAGTTGCTTCTAATTTAATTATCAAATGTGAGACAACCCCTCTCTAAGGATTGAGGTGCTGTGGCTACCCAGGGGGGACCCTCCCAGAGCTCTTCCTCCAGGATTTTCTTCAGTATGGAAAGTGTGGGGGGGACCCCACGTCCCCTCCTCCCTTCCTACCAGCTTCCCAGATTGCATTCACTTGCAATGGCGTTGGCTGTGAGCCTTCTATTCACAGCAGAGGGTCGCCTCTGCAAAGCTTTGCTCCCATGGAACGTTATCCTGTAGCCCCTTTCCCTTTGGACGTATGGTCAAAAGCAAGCACATAGTGGAACACACCTTCATAGCAATGCCAGGGTGTAGTGAATGCGTAATTGAAGTGGCAGAGGAGGCAGAGATGGACCAGGCTGTGAAGATGACATTAGCGAGAAGAGAGTGGTTGGAACTCAGGCTGGAAAGGAGCCAAGGCAGTGTTCAGAGGCGGGAGAGCCCTGAGGAGCACACCGGGACTACCAGAAGCATGTAGAAGGCCCAAAGAGCTTGGGGTGGGGGAACTGGAGAGAGAGAGCAGGCAAGGTTGCACCAGCTGAGGTATGTGGTCTGTGGATTATTAGGGATGTACAAGGGACCAGTTGATTTGATGCGACCAGCATCTTCTCAGCCCAGGAGAGAGCACTGAGGTGAAAGGGAAAGGATGCTGTGGGAGTAGGGTGAGGGATGAAGTGGGAGGGTACCATCAGCCATCTCTTCCCTGGGAACAGCTGCAGGATGGATGAATCTTCCCGTGTCCCAGAGGCTTCTGTGTGACCTGAGCACTCCTATTCCCTGTAATCCCAAACCTGGGCAGATCCCCTTCCCCTCCTCCCCTCAGCCAGGCCCGTGGCCTCCCTACCCCTTCTCAACCCCTACCTGTTTGGGAGCGCGCAGCAGCTCCTCCGCTGTGGCTACAGCCGAGGTGGCCTTGTTGTTCTCTGGGATGGGGTGCAGGGTGACAGACAGCCCAGCCACCACCTGGACAGCCAAGTCTGTCACGGACACTTTGTCATCCAGCACAGTTACTGTCTTCTCGGCCAAGATGGAGTCGGACAGGGGAGACAACACCTGTGGTAGCACAGAAGAGCCGTCACACTCATTTCCAGGCATAGGAACCCCTTCTAGCTTTCTGTGCTCTACCCTAGAAATCCCAGAGATCTTGAACATAGAACGTAAGGAGGCATGGGCTTCCAGCACTGTTAATGGTCCCATACTGAGCCTTTGTGAGTAGCGGAGAGAACTCTTCCTTGAAATTTTAGTTCTGTTGGTAAATGGAATGGCCTCTTCTGTTTAGATAATGGACCACCTGTACAGTGTGCAACCTGCCTCATGCCCCCCAACCTTCTTGAGGACCCCCAGTCTTAGGAAGAATGGTATCAGCCAAGGACATGGAGCCCCTGAGCTCCTGCTTCTTACCTGGATGGTGGTCATTCCGACTTCCCGTCCAACCAAGACCCTGTTGTCCTGCAGCGTTGCTATGTGCGGGGACTCTAGCTTCATGTAGTCAGCCACCAGGTGGGTGATGTCAAATTGCCAGTCTGGACTGAGAAGGTGGCTCAGCTGGCCCCAGGGCCCAGCATCCTCTGATACAAACTGGGTGAGGACGCGCACTGTGGCATGCTGGAACTGCAGGGTACAACCTCGCCCTCTCTGTTCTTCCTCCTCCTCCTCCTCACTGTCCCGAGTAGGCCTGCGTGGGAGGAAGAGTGCTGGCTCAGACATGGGGAGAAGCTTAGAGGATCACAGGATGGGTGTTTGCCTCAACCTCAGTAGGCAGTGCTTGAGATAGGTGCCTTAGGTCCCCATGGGAGCCTGGGATCCATCTCTGGGCATCACAGAGCCTGGATTGCATTGCCAGGCAAATGAAGGACAGATGGTATTTCCTATGCTCACATGGCCCCATAAGCAGCCATTACCCACATATAGATCAACTTGTTTTTTAAAGCATGTGTGTATATACGTTTGCATGTGTACAGGTATGCCTGGGCACGTATGTGCATGTATCTGGGGCCAAATGACAATCTCAGGTGTTATCCTCAGGCATACTTTCTGTTGAGACAAGGTTTCTTACAGGTGTATAGGCCTGGTGAGCATTAAACCCCCACCTCCGTATGAATTACAAGTGCATGTGACCATGCCCTGCAGTTTTCTTCTTGTTGTTTGTTTGTTTTTGTTTTTCAAACAGGGTTTCTCTGTGTAGCCCTGGCTATCCTGGAACTCACTCTGTAGACCAGGCTGGCCTTGAACTCACAGAGATCCACCTGCCTCTGCTACCCGAGTGCTGGGATTAAACGTATGTGCCACCATGCCTGGTTGCCCAGCATTTAGTTTTTATACATAAGTTCTGGGTATGGCTCTCAGGTCTCTTGCTTGCACAGTAAGCACTTTACTGACTGAGTCATTTCTTCAGCACCCAGTTGCTCCCCTTGAAGTATGCTAACTCGTCCCTCAAAATGAAGGGAGCCCGGGGACTGTCTGGGAAGCACCTGGTGATCTGTAAGTAAGGAGGTAGGAAGCTGGGCCTCTCAGAAGCCCTCATAGAACTGACTTGTGCTCATTCTGAGAAAATTGTTATTCAATTGTCTGTGACAACCACACGTCACACCAGAGAATCATTGGTGGCCTTCTGCAATGGGAAGCCCCTGCTCCAGCGTAAACATCATCACACTCTCCCAGAAACTGAGATGCCGTCATCACAGAGAATGAAAGTCAAGTCTGCATTTAACTTGGAGATATTGAACCTGTTCTCCAAGTGCTGGGGGCTGAGGCTGGAAGAGATGGCAGCCTGCAGCTGCAAAGGAGCCATTTCCAAGCAACGGATTCAAGCTTCCATGTACTGTGAACAAAACTTGGTTCAATACCCGCTCCTCAGCAATGTGTGTGCCTGGCCAGGGGACCTGAAGCCATGACCTGCTGCCAGGGTTAGGGAGATGGGGGCTGTGGGAAGACCAGTTTCTACTGTATCCTGGACCCTGCCTCAGTGAAGTGATCTGTGAATCAAGTTGGTGTTGTTGTGGCCAGGGGCATCTCCCCACTGCTGACTCACCTCTTGCTGGCCACGATGGGGACCCGCCAGCCCTTAACCTGGCTGAGTTCTGTGTCAGAGACCTCGATCTGCAGGGGAAGCCGTGGCACCCACACGGTGACATGCAGGGGTGCGCTCAAGTGCTGGTAGGTGAAATTCACCACGGAGTCCACCTTGCCTTTGATCTCCTTACCATTGACAAAGACATAGTCACAACGCTCGGAGACCTGTGAAGACAGAGAGAGAGGATGCAGTTCGAATGGCTGTGCTGACAACCCACATTCAGTTTGTTCTAATAGTATGTGTGGGTGCCTGTGTGCACACTCATGTGGACACACACGTGAGTACACCCAGCTTGTGAGCATATGCACATGAAAGCCAGTTGGGTACCTCTATTATTAATCTCCACCTTACTTTTTGAGACAGAGTCTCTCATTGAACCAGAAATCATTGCTTCAGCTGGTTGGCCTGCAAGCCTCTGGGGTCCTCCTATGCCTGCCTCTTCAGTGCTGACATTGCAGGCATGTGCCACCAGACTCAGTTTTTGCGTGGGTGTGGGGGATCTGAACTCAGGGCCTCATTCTTTCTTGGTGAGCACTTTACAGACCGTGCCATCTGCTTTCCCCCCCCCCCCCCGTTTGTTCTACTTTATTGCAAAGTACACTTGCTTCCAGTGCAGAGCCCAAGATGAGGACTTAGCATCATTGGCTTAATGAGAAAGTGAACCTAGAGAACAAGACTGAAGAAGCAGACCAGGGAATGTGGAGGAAAAGAGAAGCCAGTGAGAAGGTGCACAGGTCGCTTCTGGGATTACAGGGTTTAGTCTTTCCTCCATGGCTCGTGAAAGCATCCAGAACTGCCCATTTAAGGGGCAAGTGGTGCAGTATTTTCCAGTTCCCAGGTTGCAGTTGCCTTTGCAATAGAAAGCAGAGAACACATTAAGATCAGGACCTTCGATCTCCAAGTGAACTTGAATCTGTAGAGAAGTGAAGCTAGGGTTGAAACCTGAGTGTACACAGGGCATACAGGGGGCCATCAGGAGCAGGATGCAGGCTGATGTCTGTTCAGAAGGTAAACATCGCCACTCCCCAGATGGCCCAGCTTTCAAGAATGCCAAGGGGCCTGACATCTTCTCCTGCACATGCATGCTCACAGTCTCTTGCTCCTCTCCCCACTGACACAGCCCCATTGGTCCTCTGTGGTTCTCAGTCTTTAGAGACACATTTCCACCCCAGTTTGCCTGGTCTGAGCATGCAGGATTCTTTATGATGCTGCCCTACCCAGGACCTCTGGGATCTTTACACTAGTACTTTTGATGTTCCCACGAGAGTGTTGGGATCTCACAGATGACTTTCTGCCTTTGCCTGAGCCTTCACCGTTCCCCTTCTCTTCTCCTGGGCCCTTTTCTTTCCCCTTCTTTACCCTTCTCCTTCCAATTTTGTTTTTAGAAGCTGTTTCATCAAGAAAAGAAACAGACAAAGAAAACAGAGATAGCAATCTGCAAGAATTCTGCTTTCCAAAGGCAAGGAAGCACTCAGGCACTTTCTACAGCTGCACTCAGACTCAGATCTACAATGGAGCCCAGGGAAGTGAGGAGGCAGCAGACACACCTATCCTCCCAGGCAGGCATAAGTGCCAAGGTCAGTGGCTATGTGTATGTGTCACTGATATTGGATGTCTCTGGGAGCCATGATGAGAAGATTAGACCAGGATCCCCCACCCCAAGTACCTAGGTAAGAGTTACATCCCTTTGAAATCAGATTAGGCTTCTATCTGTGTCATTCTAATGAACTGAAAATAAAAATCAAGTTGAGTTGTAGAAAGGCAACATGACTCGTCTTGCACAGGCAAGCTTATGGAATATGACTTAAATTGGCTCCATGTGTCTGTATCACCCTTGAAACTGTTATATTCTGGATGAAAAAGTACATTATTCTAATTTTCTATGGTTTGGTCCTTAGAGCAGCTGCTTATGAGATAGGGGTTGAGCAGAGCTGACAATGGTTAGGGGGGTAGATGGATAGAGGGGTGGGTGAACGGATGGATAGATAGATGGATAGGTGGGAGAGTGGATGAGAGGATGGATAAATGTGTGGGTGAGTTGATGGACAAATGAGATGATGGATGGATAGATGGATGAATATATGGATGGATGGATGGATGAATATATGGATGGATGGATGGATGAATATATGGATGGATGGATGGATGGATGGATGGATGCCTGGTTAGATGGATAGATTGACAGATGGGTTGAGAAATGTGTGGATGGACAGATAGAAGAGTAGACTGATGGGTGGGTAGATCAATGGGTACATGGAGAAAAGAATGGATGAGTATTTGACTAGGTAGATGGATGTATAGATGGATGGATGAATAGATGGATGAATGGTTATATGTGTAGATTGACAGATAGATTGATAGATATGTGGACAGACAGAAGAGTGGATCGACGGATGGATGCATCACTGGGTAGATCAATGGTAGATGGATGAAAGAATAGATGAGTGTTTGACTAGGTGGATAGATGGATAGATGGATTGACAAGTGGACTGATGGGTAAACAGATGAATAGATACATTTATATGAGGATTAATCAACTTGTGGGTAAACAAATGACTGAAAGGGTGGAGTTGAAAATGTTTATGGATGAATGGATGAATGGATGGATGGGTGGATGGGTGGATGGATGGATGGAGATGTTGAGATAGTAGAATGAGGATGGATGGGTAGATAAGTGTACAATAAGATAAAAAAAATAACTGGATATGTGGATGGAATAATGAACAGATGGGTGGGTAGTTAGACAGATAGATAGGAGGATGGATGGATGAAAGGACAAATATTCCCCCCTTATGGATACACCTGCTTCAAGGCAGCCAAAATAACTGAGAAGAAAGTGAGACCCTAAGATGATATGGAAGTAGTGACAGCATATACACAAGAATTTAATCTGAAAGCTTCTAGAAACTTCTCAAATCTAATCGTTCTAGGTCATTGACTCTCATGAGCACCTACCTAGAGTCGATATGTGCTGGCAAATTGCATACTATGTGCAGGTCGGCAAATATTTCTGAGCTACTGATGATGTCACCCACCACCTTTGTGGCACCACACTAAGATCTAACTTTCATTTGCATATCTGTCTCCTACTAGGCACTGTCCTCTGGAAAGAGTAGAGTCCAATTTGGGTATCTGAACCTGACCAAATAACACTGTGTACTGAGCAATAGTTGTTGTGACCAGTCAGCCTGCTCTTGGTGCAGAAGAACCAGGTATAGCTATTCTGGGCCCCACTTTCATCTCTTCTATTTGCAGGGCAGATGGTGAGGGCTGGGCAGAGAGAATTCTCTCCATCTGCTGTGGACAGTGGCATGGAACATTTGGGAGGGGCCACAGGAAGCGGTCTTTTCACTCACTGGTCAAGACTGGTTTAAAACAGTTTCCACACTGAGAGAGGATGGGAAGCAATTTCAGCCACTGTCCCAGACTTATCATTAGCATATAAATGCTGTCCGGGATCGGGGGAACATATTAGCATAATAGCCAAGCATAGAGTCTATCACTAATCACATCTTTAATCAATGTTGTAATTTACAGACCATTGACTTTCCTCATTTATTACCTCTCTGCGCTCGGGTGGGTGGGAACCTTGCCTCTCCAGAATATATAAATGATTAGGAGGAACACGGAAGACACAAAGGTGCTACGCACGATAGAGCCATCGTCCCCGCTGTTCCTGACGGTGTCACCAATGTCTGGGGACGACTCCGGACAAATTAATCATGTCCTAAATGGCTGGCAGTGGGAATGAGGGTACCACACAAAATGAACAGGTTCTCTTAACAAAAAGGAACTGATTCCTGCAGGAATCTTTCCAGCCCATTGGCTGCGTTTCTCGGAATCTTTTCATCTCTGTCAGTGGGCTGAGCACGTGAGCCGAATGCTTGGTGGGCAACTGGACCAGCATTAGGCCCCTGTCCATGAGGACCTGGAGGGTAAGGCTAGGTAGGGAGTGGAGGTGGAGGTTTTGAATGGGGAGTACAACATAGATGGTTGTTTTATTTTGATGTCCCTCGGGAGTTGGTACTTTCTGATGACCTGCCTCCTGTGGGAGACTCTGGGAGTTAGTCTCTGTGGAGAAAGCATAGGTGTTCACTGCCAGTCACTGATGTCTAGGGAACCATCCTGCAGCCACTGGGGACTTTAAAGATTTATGGATGCACAGCCTGTAGAATCCACAGCAACTTCTAACTTCTGGGGACTGTGGGGGAGGACCATGCTCGTATGTCTCATGGAGTCTTGAATGACGCTAGTTTCAGCCTCTGAGGATCACTCCATCACATGATACAGCCATGTCTTCTATTTCTATTGTGTCTGTCATTGTTCTAAATGCTAATTACGATGCTCAAAAAGGCATCTCCAATGACAGCCTACCTTCGAATAGCCAACCGTTTTCTTCCATGTCCCCGCTGGAGGCAAGCTTGCAAACCTTAGCCCCATTCAGCCTCCTTGTCAAGACAAGATTACATAATGTACATTTCAAATTCAGAAAATTCAATAATCAGACTCCTGGCCTAATTCTTTTTCTATTTTGGTGACTGCCACTGTGTATCAGTGGAGTCTAAGCACAGGGAAATCAAAATTGCTTCTGGATACACCTGAACTCAGGAGCCAGATCTGTCCATATAGGATGTCAATGGCTCTCAGATCTCATTTCCCACTCGAGTATCCCTTCCCACCATGGCTATGGAAACCTCATGGGGGCTTAGTACACTGATAGCATCCTAGTCTGAAGATGAGAATCCCGAGGCCTGCTGTGGAGAGGCTGCTTGCTTACAGCAGACGGGATGCTATAGGATGCTATTTATAGCCGTTAAGTTCAGGACTCACCCAGACTGCTCCAACCTTGCACGTTAACAGACTCTAACGTGAGGCGGTGGCCTTGACCTGGCTGTCTCTCTGTATCATGCCTACTGCTGAGATGGCAGGGAAAGGCGGGCACTGAGAGGAACTGTTGCTTGGCAAGTGTGATATGGGCTTCAGCCAGGCTGGTTGCATGCCAGAACCCTTCCTAAAGGCTGCTCTGGCCCTTGTCCATTTGGTCCACCCCAGGCCAGTCTGCTTGGACAGGCTGTATCTTTCTGAACTCAGGCAAGAGACAGATGGTCAGGAAAATATAGTATGAGCTGAAGGAAGGAACTCTGTGAAGATATAAACGAGGTTGAGGGAGGCCATTGGGAGGCAATGACATCTGCCTGAACTCTAGTGTATTGGGAAGTTAGTGGGTTTTAGAGCATGCTCTGAATTTACATCCATCCCGAACAAGGTTGTGGCCATTGGACATAGGTTTTTGTTTGTTTGTTTTTTTTTTACATATGCCATTAGTTAAGCAAGAAACCAAGGTGTCTTAAATACAACCTAGATCTTTAATTTGTACCCCAGGATAATCATTATAGTAATTTGAATATGCTTGGCCCAGGGAGTGGCACTATTGGAAGTTGTGGTCTTGGAGTAGGTGTGGTCTTGTTGGAGAAAGTGTGTCATTGTGGGTGTGGGCTTTTAGACCCTTCCTCCTAGCTGCTTAGAAGTTAACTAGTCTTCCTCTAGCAGCCTTCAGATGAAGTTGGAGAACTCCCAGCTCCTCCTGCACCATGCCTGCCTGGATGCTACCATGCTCCCACCTTGATGATAGTGAACTGAACCTCAGAACCTATAAGCCAGTCCCAACTAAACATTGTCCTTTATAAAAGTTGCCTTGGTCATGGTGTCATGTCCCAGCAATGGAAACCCTAACTAAGACAATCTTTAACAATTCTTTTGAGTCCTAGACTGCTTCTAAATTCTGTAAATGCCCTTAACTGGTGTGCAGACTTTCTGGAACAGCCATTACCAATCCCACTGCAGCTTCTAAGTTCTCTGTGTCTTCTCTGTCCCAGTGCTCAGCCTCTGAATATGTGGTATATGTCTGCCACAGGGCCTTTGCACTCCCCCTTCTTGCTGCAGAAGACTCTTCTGTAGCTGTCTGTACATCCCTTCATCATGTCTGCCATGTTTTTGAATGCAGTAGATCCCAACCAGAGAGACTTTTATCTCTCAGAGGCATTTCCAATTTCTCTGGAAATCATGGCAGTCATGATTAAGGGGAACATTGCAGCTAGTGGGGAAAGAGGCTGGGGTTGTATGTCAAGACTCTGTAAGGTTCAGTGACAGCCCCTCATGCCAAATGCCCTTAAGCTCATCTGTACCAACACTGAAAAATGGAGTTTGAGTTAGGCACATATGCTTTCAAGGTAAGCATTTTATCAACCTAGCTATCTCTACTGACCACACGCTTGTATCTTTTAGCCCTAGAGACTTGTCTATGCCACATGGGTCTTGGTAGCTCTGTGGATGACACATAGATACTGAGACTCAGAGTGGCTGGATTCCCTGCGGCCACTCAGAAGGCAAGTGACAGAGCAAAAGTATGGCAGGGTCAGTCTAACTTCAGCCTCTATGCTAAGTCACCACATTGGACACTTTTGAAACATGAACGATTCTCCCCTGCCCCCCTCCAAAGAGCCCTTGTGTCTGCCCAGCACTGGGCAGACATTTTAACCTCAACACTGCTCACTAGAGCTGCCAGAGACTTCTTGTGATGATGTTTGGGAACATCCTCTGCATCCCTAGATGTCAGTGGTCCAACCGCCATGTATCACAACCTAAACTGTCTCAAGATACTGCCAGGTTATTTCTAGGGGAAGATGACACCTGCTTGAGCTTTGTTCCCAAAGCTTTGTCAGAACTCACAGTGGCCCCAGGAGGGAGGAGCAACACCCCCAAGATGCAGAGGAAACAAGGGCAGGTAAGATGGCTCAGTAGGGAAAGACACTTGCCTCAGAAGCTTGGCCAATGGAGTGCCATCCCTAGAGCCCACATAAAGGCAGAGGGGAGGACTGACTTTGTTAAGTTGTCCACTGGCCTCCACACACATGTCATGCTATGTGTGCCCCCCAAATGATAATTAGAAAAAATGGCATCTCCCTAAAGAACAGATCAGTGGCAGGGAAGAGGCTGCAGATATGGCTTAGCCGTATTTTGAACCCACATAGTAGAAATTCTGGAGTTGGGTGAACTCAACAGACCAGCTTTGTACACTTTAAAGTGAGGACCCCAGGTCCAGCAAGGGACATGGCTGAGTACTGCCGCTGGTCACCTGCTGACCCGCAGTGCAGGGCCTCGGGATTCGGAGAACTGCTTTTACCTCTGGCCTTCCCTCATCTTGGAACTAGACAGTTGTTTGCTGCTTTGTTTTCGCTTCGTTTTGGTTTGGAGACAGGGTTCCACTCTGCAGCCCAGGCAAGACTTGAACTCACGACATCATCCACGTTAGCCTCAGATTTGAGGTAATTTTCGTGATGCATCCTCAGGAAGTGCTGGCATCACAGGCATGAGCCACTGCTTGGCTTTTGAGGATAACGAGGACACAAGAAGCACACACGGGGTCATGGTTTTAATAAGTCCCCCACAGGCTCATGTGTCTGATGGTGACACTGTTATAGAAGGTTGTGGAACCCCTGGGAGGTGAAGCCTGACTGTAGGAAACAGGACATTGAGGGCCAGCCTCTGCTCTCACCACAATGGACTATGTTCCTTAAAATCATGAGTCAAACGCACCGTTGCCTCCCTTAAATAGCTTCTGAGTGACATCAGGACATAGCAGTGAGAAACATAACTAATACCAGTATAGTCAGGAAGTGTGGTTTCCCCTGTGGGAGGATGTCTGTCTATTTCCTGCTTAGTGGGTTTCATACCCCACCCCTGATGCCACCACAAACCTGTGAGTCCAGAAACTTAAAGTTGTTACTAACGACCTCTGCTCTTTTAAGGACTTAAAGCCTGTGTCAACAGGAATCCTGGGGCAAAACAAAGCTACCATCAGAGGGAATCGCTCCTGTGACCTGGAGCCTGAACAAGCACCTGGTGTCAGAGAGGTCACTCTCCTCCTTTGTATCCAGTGTTTGCAGCTTAATCCCTGTGATACACTCAATGTATTCCCAGAGGTCATGAAGGTCACATCGGAAATCGCATTCATCCCTTAAATGTGAAACCTCAACCCATCACGGCTGGTGCCTAGCAACCTATGGTCATGAGAGCCCATAGGAAAGGACGTGCTAGGCTATAGACTGAGGTGGTTTCCTTAGAGAGACCATCATGGGCATCCCAGAGCAGGTATAGATGGCCCTATTAAAGCTAGCGGCTTAGTGTTACTTATGCTCCCTTTAACAGGCTCAACTGTCCCCTCCCAGGAGGTCACCTTGTTTGAACTCACCCCACCCCAGTACTCTTTAGTGCAGCACCTGGACAGCCCATTTCTGCATCTATCACTGTTGGTCTCCTCCATCAGTGTCCAGGCTCAGTGAGGGCGGGGCCGCAACTGCTGTATTTACTGTTCCTTCTGTCTCAGGATGCCAGTCAATCTTCACCGAATGAATTAGCCTATGATTTATGAAGATACCAACTGTGCACTGTCAAAGCTCATACGATTCAAGGATCAACTAGGACAAGTACAGGCACATGATCCATGCCGTGTCACTGGCTGGGAGACAGCTTTATTTCAAAGGTAGCAGGCTAGATACTTTGTGATGCTACCAAGACATTGACAGTGCAGAGGCAGCATACATATTCTTCCCCCACCCTTGTTCTGGGTGTCTGTCAAGCTAGTTGCTTCCCTGCCTTTCTCTAGGGCTCTATCCCTTCATTTGTTGAATGTACATCAAGGTAGATAGGAACATTTGAGGTCCTCCCGGGAAGATGCTGAGGCACAGATGAAGCTACATATAGGGGACAGAACAGACAGATCCCTCAGCCTTAGGAGCCTTTGCCCTGCCTGCTGGCCTGCTTTCACTTCCCAACACCTTCAGGCAGAGGGATTCATGGTACACTGCTAGGAATCAGGGGGGATGACCGCAAGAAGTGGCTGTTACTACAGAATAAAGCATGGTTGCAAAGCCTTGTGTGCATTGAGTGTTTTCACACATATCTACGTGTATGTGTGCGTATGTGTTTAAGGTTATAAACACATGAAAGAAGCCACAAAAGGAACTGGGGATACTGCCTCTCAGATTGTCTGGGGCCCAGAGAAATGGGCTTAAGTGTGTGTATATGCTGTATGTATGTGCGCGTATGCCTCTGAATAGGTTATATGTATGTGTGGAATATGTGAGTGTATGTCTATGAATAGATTATTTGTATGTGCATGGATTATGTGCATATATGTGTATGTGCCTATGAATATGAATGTGAATACGTAAGTGCATGGATTATGTGTGTACATGCATGTTTGTCAACAGATTATATGTGTGCATGTATGTCTGTGAATAGATTATGTGTATATGTGCATGTGTGTGCATGTGTGTCTATATGGGTATATGTGTGTAAATGTGTGTGTGTACATATGTGTATGCATGTGTATTCCAGTGTGTACATGTGTATAGGGCATGAGGGTAGAAAGAGGACCAAGAAGGGAGGATGAGATATAAAGGGGGGAACAAGAGCAAGTGATGAAATCTTTGTGGCAGAAGAGAGGGCTATCTGGAGTGACAAAGAGGACCAGCAAGGGGGTGAAGGGATGGGAAGACAGTGGGGGAAGGATTGGATAAGAGCAGGCATAATAACACATGAATGCCATCATGGATATGAAAATATATAATATATAACAAGAAAATATATAAGGGAACCCATTGCCTTTTATGCTAATTAAAATAATTTAAAAAGAGTTCATGGGGCCTGCAGCTCCAGGGGATTTGACACCTTCTCCTGGCCTCTTGAAGCGCATACACACAAGGAAACATAAAGACAAAAATCTTATATTAAAAGAGCCACAGGGAAAAAAATAATATGGATGATCCAATGTCATTCTTACAAATGCATAGCTATTTGTTTTAAAAGGGTATAGAAGGAACATTGATTTGCACACGTGAGACCTGAGAATAGCCATATACCCCACGGGGTCAAGCAGACAGACTAGACAGACTGAGTGACCCAGACAGAAGGCAAAAGGGATTGGTGGCCACTAGATAATTGGCAAGTATCTGTTTAGGGGACACTGCCTGGAATACAGCTCAGTGTGTCAGATCTGCTGGGCTCTCCCACGATACTAGAAGACTGCCTGACTTAGGGTTTATAAACACGTGGTCATTACTTCTATTACATAGGGCCAGAGTTCCCCAGAATTAGGGTTCCTTCCTCAGGACACCACCATCTCCATACTCATGTGTCATGGGTCTTATCTGCACCCACTAATGAGAAGAAGTTCAGGTTTCGGATGTAGGAAACTGCTGAAATAGAGGCTCTTTTGTACCTGACCCAGAAACCCCATTTTGTCACACAAAGTCACAGCAGTACGATTCACCAGGTCACATGGGGGCAAAAACTCTGAGCCCCCTGAGTCTTGACAAAATGAAACCATCTAGTCCGAACCTCCTGTACATGCAGCAGAGCCGGCACTGGTTACACGTGAGCTCCCCTCTTCGCTTCCCCACAGCATGTCAAGTGGCACTCAGAAACTCTACAGAACTGGTGACCTCAGATCAGAGCCTGAATCATCAGATGAACCTAAGCCCCAGGAAAGAGCTCGTCCAGGCCCTGCAGACATGAGCCCAGGACCCAGGGAAGAGCCGAGTTCTGGAGATGAGACCGAACTTGGGGACTCACTCCTACACCAAGGCTGTTGGCTCCACACCTCCCCAAGCTCTTGCTGATTGGATGCTCTGCTCTGCTGGGTCAACAGCCAGAGGATGACCACCTCCTGATTCACTCCAGGAGGCAATTTTCATTTTGAACACATGTATTTCCCCAAAGATACTGATTGCACTCCTGGAAATATCAGCAACTGGCTCCACGTCAGAGCCCCTTGCGCGGAGCTAAAGGTTGTTCTCTGTGTGACCACGGTGGCATTTATTTCTGGATTTGGTTCACACCTGGCTTTCATAGGCTGAGTGATGAATTCTTTGCCTCTAGAAGATGGAGCAGATGTGGCATAG